>NC_083404.1:137606157-137628657 GCF_020745735.1 Hemiscyllium ocellatum
CCTCTCTCTCTCTCTCTCTCTCTTTCCTCTCTCTCTCTCTCTTTCCTCTCTCTCTCTCTTTCCTCTCTCTCTTTCCTCTCTCTCTCTCTCTCTCTCTCTCTCTCTCTCTCTCTCTCCTCCCCTCCCCCTCTCTCTCTTTCCTCCCCCTCTCTCTCTCTTTCCTCCCCCTCTCTCTCTTCCTCCCCCCCTCTCTCTCTTTCCTCCCCCCTCTCTCTCTCTTTCCTCCCCCCCTCTCTCTCTCTCTTCCTCCCCCCCTCTCTCTCTCTTTCCTCCCCCCCTCTCTCTCTCTTTCCTCCCCCCCTCTCTCTCTCTTTCCCCCTCCTCTCTCTCTCTCTTTCCCCCTCCTCTCTCTCTCTCTCTTTCCCCCCTCTCTCTCTTTTCTCTCTTTCTCTCTCTCTCTTTCCCCTCTCTTTCCCCCCCTCTCTCTTTTCTCTCTCTCTCTCTCTCTTTCTCTCTCTCTCTTTCCTCCCTCTCTCTCTCTCTCTCTCTTTCCTCCCTCTCTCTCTCTCTCTTTCCTCCCTCTCTCTCTCTCTCTCTCTTCCCCCCCCTCTCTCTCTCCTCCCCCCCCTCTCTCTCTTTCCTCCTCCTCTCTCTCTCTCTTTCCTCCCTCTTTTTCTCTCTTTCCTTCCCCCACTCTCTCGTCCCCCCCTCCCTCTCTCCTACCCCTCGCTCCTCCCCCCCCCCTCTCTCTCTCCCCTCTCTCCTCCCCCCCTCTCTCTCCCACACACTTCTATTCATTTGCACTCTCCCCTGTCCCTTGCTCTTTCTCACACTCAACCCTTGAGTTGGTAACTATCTCCTCTTTGTTGCTGCTCCCTCCTGTCTCGGAGTTGCCCTGGGTCAGGGTATTTGGACTGGGGGCTGGTTTCTTCCTGAACATTCTGCTTCAGTGGGTCAGAATCCTGATTCCGCCAGGGTGGTCTGGGTGACACTGCCCAGCTACACGGGACCCACTGACAGTTTGACCTGAGAGTGAGGGCCCTCTGAAAGGATTTAATCTGGGGATGGGTCTTGAAAATTTCGAGTGAAGGAACTGTGTGTCTGATGACTACTTGTTCCATTGTGGGGCTGACCTTGGGAAGAAAGGTTGTAGATTGATACTTGGGATTGGAAACAAACAGTCTGCATGGATGGTGACCTCTGTGCTGAAGGACAGCACTTTTCTCTATCCATTCCCACCATTTTCCAGATTCTGGAGATCATGGTTAGCCTACTTTTCTAATGAAAACAAAATACTATGATGCTGGCAATCTGAAATGCAAAGAGATGCATGCTGGAGAAACTCAGCAAGTCTGGCAGCATCTACGGTGGGAGAAACAGAGTTAGCGTTTCAAATATGTGGCTCCTCTTCAGTACAGATCCACAGTAGTTTCTGAAACTCTCACCCACTAGGGCTCTGCGCCCTGCAATCCGAAGTGATGCAACTGAAATGTTCAAGATATTAAAAGGGGAACAGATGGAGAGGAACTTCGTCTGATGGAGGCGCTGATTAGGGAGTCTCAGACTGCAGAACATTCTCTGAAGGTTAGAGCCCAACTTAAAGGTGTGACAGGAAGAAAGTGCTGAACGCAAAATGTAGGGTGGCTGTTTGGATTCTATTCCATAAGGGTTTTGGGTGTAATTACAATAAAGCGGTCTGATCAAAGTATTGACCTAGCTCATCTATCATCTCAATAAACTTCCATTCTGTTTCCAACCAATGGCACATTTGAGAGGCATTTGGATGGGTATATGAATAGGAAGGGTTTGGAGGGATATGGGCCGGGTGCTGGCAGGTGAGACTAGATTGGGTTGGGATATCTGGTTGGCATGGACGGGTTGGACCGAAGGGTCTGTTTCTGTGCTGTACGTCTCCAAGACTCTTCCCCTGTTTGTTTTCATCAACTCTACCCCCACTGAAGGGTAGAGGTTCTGAGAAATGTCTTAAGGCACAGGGCTCTTGGTGTAATTGAGACAAAAATACGTTCCTTGATAAGAGATCCCAGCTTTGCATCTGGTGGCATTCAATTTACAAAAAAATGTAGAGCTGAAAGCTCAGCTCACTGACCATAGAACAATCATCGATCACTAGTGAAACCCACCTGGGACGCTCAGAATCATACAGCAGAGAAACAGACCCTTTGACCCAACTACAATCCCAAACTAAACTAGTCCCACTTGCCTGCTCCTGGCCCATATCCCTCCAAACCTTTCCAATTCATATACTTATCTAAGTGTCTTTTTAACATTGTAATTGTACCCACATCCTCAGCAAGTTCATTCCACACGGAAACCACTCTGTGTAAAAAAAAACTTGCCCCTCAATCTCTCTCCTCTTGCCTTAAAAATGTGCCTCCTGGTCTTGAAGTCCCCCACACTAGGGTAAAGACAATTACCATTACCTCTGTCTATGCCTCTCATTATTTTATTAACTTTCAGGTTGTCTCACAACCTCCTACACAACTAGGAGCAGCAATAGGCCATTCAGCCTTACAAGCCTGTCCCACCACTCAATACAATCATGGCTCAAATCCACTTTCCAGCTCACTCTCCTTTACCCTTTAGCTTGTTACTAATTGTCTATCATCTCCTTTCTCAATGTCCCAGCGTCTACCACACTTTGCATGGGGAGGTGGGGTGTGGCGCGGTGGGGGGGTAAGGGGGATGTAATTCCATACATTGACCAGCATTTGCAAGAAGTACTTTCTTCTCATCATTTACCCTGTCTACCTGGTTGGACCTACATGCGACTCCCGACCAACAGCGACGTTGTGGACTCTTAACTGTCTCTGAAGTGGCCCAGCAAGATGCTCCATTCAGGGGCAGTTCGGGCTGGGTGATTGGCCTCACCAGCAACACCCAGGTCCCTTGTAAACAATAGAGAATTCGACGTTTCGAGCATAAGCCCTTCAATGAAGGGCTTATGCTCGAAACGTCGAATTCTCTATTCCTGAGATGCTGCCTAACCTGCTGTGCTTTGACCAGCAACACATTTGCAGCTGTGATCTCCAGCATCTGCAGACCTCATTTTTTACCCTTGTAAACAATGCCAGGTGCAGTCTGACCAAGCTCCTTCACCATTGAAGCAAGGGTTTGTCTTACGAGAGAAAGTTGGAAAGGCTGGGCCTATACCCACTGGAGTTTGGAAGCAATTGTATTGAGAAACCAGATTGTATGGGGGCTTGACATGGTAGATTCCAAGATGATGTGTCCCTGATCTTGGGGGAGTCTGGAATTGCTGTTTAAATATAGGGGTGGGGGTTCATTTTTTTTTGTCTAAGGTGACCTTTTTTTCTCCCTCAGTCATTAGTCTTTGGAATTCCCTTCCCTACAAAGTAATGCAGGTTGGGACATTGAATTTATTCAAAGCTGAGTTAAACAGGGTTGTGATTTTTGCAACAGGGAAGTGGCGTTGTGACTTTTAGATCAGCCATCTTACCAAAAGGTGGAGCAGGCTCAGTGGGCTGAATGGCCTACTCCGAATTCTTGTGAACTCTGCCAGAGCGTACGGCCTAATGGTATTATCGTTAATGCAGACACCCAGGTAATGTTCTGGGGTACCTGGGATCAAATCCCACCAAGGCAGATGGTGGGATTTGAATTCAGTAAAAATTCTAGAATTAAGAGTCTAATGATGAGCATGAACCCACCTGGGTCACTAATGTCCTTTCGGGAAGGAAACTGCCATCCTTACCTGGTCTGGCCTACATGTGACTCCAGACCCACGCAACGTTGTTAATGCTTAACTGCCCTCTGGGCAATTAGGGATGGGCAATAACTGCTGGCCTTGAGAGCAACACCCATGCCCCATGAATGAGTTTACAAGAGATGTATTCTGAAAAAGCTGAGACCAAAATAGTTGTTTGTCTATTATCGGTGATGAGCAGATGTATCCAGTCAAATTCAAGTGTGCTAACTTGCTCTTCGCTTTATCTTGCTGTGTCTATGTACAGAACTGGAAGCCAAGTAGTGCTGTCCTATCTCAGAATGTTCCGGACATCATTTTCCCACGGTCCCAGCTGGAACACCCGGGTTATCTGAAACGCCAGAAGAGAGACTGGGTCATTCCACCAATCAACGTTCCTGAAAATTCTCGCGGTCCTTTCCCTCAAGAATTGGTCACGGTAAGAATCCATTTCTAGCCCATCACCTTAACTGGGGAAAGGCGGGGAGCACTGGGATGTGGTGGTAATGTCACTGGATGAGTAATCCAGAGGCTGACACTCATACTGTCGAGATGTTGCTTCAGTTCCTATCACAGCGTCTCGTGGAATCTAAATTCATTGATTAAGAGAAAAAAGAATGGGATATAAAACTCGAATTGCAAATAACTTTATTGTCGCACGTACTCCCATGTTTACAAAGAGTTTACAAGTCACCATTTTAGGTACAAGATACTTAAGTGTTTGGTAGAAAGTAGAAAAAGTAATAAATAACAAAGTTTAGCATAAGAATAAAAATGAAAACTAAAAGTACACAGTTTACGGTCCTTCCACCCCAGTCCGTGCTAGCACCTGGTCTCCTGACCAGGCCGGG
Source organism: Hemiscyllium ocellatum (assembly GCF_020745735.1). NCBI lineage: Eukaryota > Metazoa > Chordata > Chondrichthyes > Orectolobiformes > Hemiscylliidae > Hemiscyllium > Hemiscyllium ocellatum. The sequence goes on from NC_083404.1 coordinate 137,610,673, forward strand.
CCAAGCCTGCAGACAACACTGGCCTTTGAAATTCGAGGCCTCACCTATAATCCACAACGAGGCCATGCCCCCTTGCAACGGCCCACAGTCCACAAAAAGGCCTTTCCCCCTCCCAACGGACCATAGTCCACAAAGAGTCCTTTCCCCCTCCCAATGGCCTACAGTCCACAAAGAGGCCTTGCCTCCTCCCAACGGCCTACAGTCCACAAAGAGGCCTTGCCTCCTCCCAACGGCCTACAGTCTGCAAAGGGGTCTTGCCTCCTCCCAACGGCCCACAGTCCACAAAGAGGCCTTTCCCCCTCACAACGCCGTACAGTCCACACACTGACCTCTCGTCCGTTCCCAACCAATTCATCCATTTAAGTTTTAAGGAATTTTATTTTAAAAAAAACAGGAAAACAGAAGAAATGCATGGAGCGGATGAGCTCTGGCAGCAGCTAACTAACCTCGGTGGTGGCTATCCTGAAACGAGTCGCAATTATTGTAGGAGCCTGTCTGGTTCACTCATGTACGTCTGAGGTCTCCTATCCTTACTGGGCCTGGCCTACATGTGCCGTCTGTAACAGCTGTATCATCACATGAATTGGCCAGGCTTAATTGCCCGTAGTGTTAGGTAAAGGGGTAAATGTAGGGGAATGTGTGGGTTGCGCTTCGGCGGGTCGGTGTGGACTTGTTGGGCCAAAGGGCCTGTTTCCACACTGCAAGTAATCGAATCTAAATAATCTAATCTAATCTAATGACGGGAAAGTGGGACTTTAGAACAGACTTGATGGCTCAAAGGGTGTCTCCTGTACTGTGTGATTCTACGTGACTCCAGAATAATCCAGGCTGATGTTTTGGTGACGTGGGTTTTGAATCCCGCTATGGTAGATGGTGAAATTTGAATTCAGTATTTTAGAACAAAAACTCGGGATTAAATATCAACCGTGTCGCTGTCAACTGTTGTAAAAACCCACCGGATTCATTAGGGAAGGAAATCTGCCCCCCGGGGCCTAAATGTGACTCCGCAACCATAGCGATGTAGTCAACTCTTAACTGCTCATTGGGGGATGGTCTAGCCACTGACACCCACGTCCACAAAACCACCGAGTTTGTAGAAGCCACTTCAACTGTGGTGAGAGAAACGCAGAAAGTGGTGGAGAAATTCAGCCGGTCCTGCAGCATCTGAATCCTCCTCCTCGGACAAACTACTTACCATGTGCAGATAATTCCTTATAATTAAAACCATCTCCGATTCGTAGGTGGAATAGTTAAGTAAAAGAGAAACGTCCCCCAGAAGCCTGAGCGTTCAGATGCGGTGTAGCTGATAACTACCCCAGCTGGGTATTTTTGCCCTCGTAATAACTGTCTCCTTTCATGAGTGCTTGTCCAACACTGATGTCCGTGTTGGAACGTGATGGGTTCAGGACCCACTCCAAAGATTCCAGTCCAAATTCCAGCCTGTGCTGAGGGAGTTGGAAGAGCTTTGTTATCAGACGTAGAGTTAATCAACTCCGTCTCCCTCCCAAACCCCTACTCACCCCCAGAGTGGGAGTAAACAATTGCGTGGTGGGGGGTGGGAGAGATATTCCTTGAGTGCGGGTACATATTTAAACTTCAGCCAAATCAGTACGTTGTGAGTAGTGGGATCTTGCTGTGCTTCCTGTATGATAGGAGCATCACAGATACGGGGCTGAAAATGTGTTGCTGGAAAAGCGCAGCAGGTCAGGCAGCATCCAAGGAGCAGGAGAATCGACATTTCGGGCATGAGCCCTTCTTCAGATACGAGTAAGGTTAGGCCATTTGGCCCATCGAGCTGGTCCACCATTCGAACGTGCCCGGCCTGATCATCTAGCTCCCCGTCATTTCTCCCCATTGTCATTATCACTTTGTGGTGTTAACTGTCACCCAGAAATCTTATCCATCTCTGAACTGAACCTGCTCAATGATTGAGCTTCCAATCGTGGAATCTTCTGGAAAATCCCAAATATTCTCCACCTTCAGAAAGAAGAACAGTGAGACTGCACTAAGAGGCTCCTGGCATTGGGAATATTCCTGTCCAGGTCGTATTCATCACTGAGCATTTATTACCCATTGCTCATTGCCCAGTAGGCAGTTATGAATCAACCAAATTGTTGTGGGACTGGAGTCACGTGTAGGCCAGCTTTTCTTCTCTCTGGGCATTAGTGAACCAGACGGGTTGCCATTAGACCAGATTTTTATTCCACCATCTGCCATGACAGGTCCCTAAGACATTATTAGATTAGATTAGATTACTTACAGTGTGGAAACAGGCCCTTTGGCCCAACAAGTCCACACCGACCCACCGAAGCATAACTCACCCAGACCCATTCCCCTACATTTACCCCTTCAACTAACACAATGTAATTTAACATGGTCAATTCACCTGACCTGAACACCTTTGGACTGTGGGAGGAAACCGGAGCACCCGGAGGAAACCCACGCAGACACGGGGAGAACGTGCAAACTCCACACAGTCAGTCACCTGAGGTGGGAATTGAACCCGGGTCTCTGGCGCTGTGAGGCAGCAGTGCTAACCACTGTGCCACCCATTATCTAGAGCTCGGGATTGACGCTGTCACAACAATACCACTGAGCTTGTCACCTCTGCAGTGTAGGATAGAAGAAGCTCTACACAATTTTACCCCTCCCCTTGTTTTTCAGTAACGCATGACTCCTAAATGTCCCCTTTTCCTTTCCAGATCCGATCTGACCGTGATAAAAACCGTTCGCTACGCTACAGCGTCACAGGGCCAGGGGCAGATCAACCACCAGCCGGAATCTTCAGTATCAATCCCATCTCCGGTCAGCTGGCCGTGACTAAACCTCTGGATCGGGAGCAGAGAGCCTCATACCATGTAAGTCTCTGCTTTGTGAGCAAGGTTTGAACGTGAAGCGTTTTCACCCTGTTGGGAGTGGTCTCCATGGGTGGGAGAGTCCCTAACCAGAGGGGACAGATAATCGGCAGAGGAATCAGCGAGGCGATGGAGAAGCAATAAGTTTACGTAGCGAGGCGTTGTGCTCTGGAAGGCTGACAAAACAGATTCAAGAGGAACTTTCAAAAGGGAATAGTGTAAAATACTTGAGGGATCAGCCGTGATGGTATTGAATCGCAGGATGGGCTAGGAAGGCTGAATGTTGTTATCTTTCTTTTGCTGTGAGACTTTGGAGAAGGGATGGGGGAGGGCGAATGTTGTTCCAGTGAGGTAGCACAATTGGCCGAATTACCTTGTTACCCTTGGGATCCCATATCGTAAGAGAACTGTGGAAGTTGGGTGACTGAGGGCAGATGACGTTAGGTTTCTAGATCGAAAGGCATGAAGGGATGTGGGTATGGTGCAGGGGAGTCATGTTGAAATAGTAGAGCAGCCATTGTCTTACCAAGTTGAGGAACAGTCTTAATGGGCTGAAGGGCCTACGACAACCCCTGCTCCATTTGTGATGAGAATGACATGGAGACTCCGCAGAGGGGCACAGACAGGTGAGGGGGGTAAAAACCTGGCAGATGTGGGATAAAGTGGGGTAAAAAGGGAGATTATGCACTCTGATGGGAAGAATAGAGGAGCTGAATGTTATTTAAATGGCGAAAGACTGCAGAAAGCTGCAGCACAAGGGGATTTGGGAGTCCTCGTACAAGGAAAAAGGATCAGTATTCAAGTTGAGCGTCTAACAGGGAAGTCCGATGATATGTTGACCAGGTTAGGGCAGCAATTTTATTTCCCTGTCCAGCAGCCAATGACCGTTGTCTTTCTTGTTATGTTTGATTAGCTCAGTTGGTTGGATGGCTGGTTTGTGATGCAAAATGAAGCCAATGGCATTGTGTCCACCGCTGCACTTTCCTTCTTGACCTCTCTCCTCACCTGAGGCATGGTGACCCTCAGGTTAAACTACCACCTGTGACACCTGCCTCTCTGTCACTCTCTATCCTAGGGTTTGATCAGATTATGGTGACTTCACCCTGATGAGAATCTACCTACTTTGCCATCAGCATGTCCAGCATCTCCCTTCCCCCGTTACTTCTCTGTGGAGGAGAATTTGTCAGAGAGAGAGAGAAATGTCCTTCTCTTTGTCTTTAATTGGTCTTTGGGGGTGCCCTCGTTCTCGGCTCTCCCAGGAGGTGAATCATCCTCTCAGCATCTCCCCCTCAGGACCTCAGACGTTTCCATTAAAATCACCTCTCGTTCTCCTAAACGTAAGCTTTCCCATTATCAGTATCCGAGTAATTTGCTAACCAAATTTTAGAATTAGAGGAATTTTATTTTGCAGTTCAAAATCAATGACATGAGTCATGGAATTGTTACAGCACGAAGGAGCCAATAAGTGGGTAGTGGAAAAGTGCAGCCGACCAGGCAGCATCTGAGGAGCAGGAGACTCGGATGTTTTTGAGCATAAGCTCACCAGCACAGGAGGAGGCCATTCGTCCATCATGCCTGCCTTGTTCTATCCCCCAGCACCAATCTCCTGCCGTTCCCCACATCCCTGCTCACCATTTCTATCCCAACACCTATCCAATGCCCCTCCTGAATGCCTCAGTGGGCCCTGCCTCCCCCACATTCCCAGGCAGTGAATTCCAGACCTGAACTACTCGCTGGGTGAGAAAGGCCTTGCTCACTTCATCTTTGCCTCATTTGCACCTCATTTTAGATCTACACCTCGTTTATAAGTTTATAAGTGCAGAAACTTCTCCCTATTGTCTCTGCCCGGACTGCTCATGATTTTGAAATCCTCAGTCAGATCTCCTCTTGGCCACCTTCCATCCAACTTCCTGAATGTGTCCTTGTAGCTGAAGTTTTTCAGAGCGGGAATCGTGTTCCTAAATGGCATCTGCACTCTTTCCGGTACTTTCACACCTTTACTATAATGTAGCGCCCAGAACTGTATCATGTACTCCAGCTGAGGTCCAACGTGTGCAATCTTAACGTGTCTTCCAAATTATTACGTGTTAAATATGTTCGGATGACATTTTAATTTTGGCAACTATTGCGATGCAACAAATGAAAACGCTAGGAGACAGCAAGGACTACCGATACTGGAAACCAGAGTCAATAGATTGTGGAGCTGGAAAAGCACAGCCGTCAGACAACATCCGAGGAGCAGGAAGGTCAACGTTTTGGGCTGAAATCCTTCTTCATCAGGGCTTCCCTGCTCCTGTCTGACCTGCTGTGCTTTTCCGGCCTCTTGTCTATTTCTTCCCCCCCCACCCTGTACCAATGGAAAAGCTACATCACCACAATATGGAGAAAGTGAGGAGTGCAGATCCTGGAGAGTCAGAGGCGAAAAGTGTGGTGCTTGGAAAGCACAGCAAGTCAGGCAGCATCCGAGGAGAAGGAGAGTCAACGTTTCGGGCATAAGCTCTTCTTCAGGCGCCACACCTTTTTCTCGACTACGGCTATCACCAGAATATGGAAAAGGCTTTCTAACATTTTTAAGGCTTCAGTAACCTTTAACCTGAAAGAATGACGTGTGGCCCAGTGTTTGAAAGGGTAGTTAGGTCATAGAGATGTACAGCACGGAAACAGACCCTTCAGTCCATGCCGACCAGATATCCCAACCCAATCTAGTCCCACCTGCCAGCACCCAGCCCATATCCGACCAAACCCTTCCTATTCATATACCCATCCAAATGCATCTTAAATGTTGCAATTGTACCAGTCTCCACCACATCCTCTGGCAGCTCATTCCATACACGTACCACCCTCTGTGTGAAAATATTGCCACTTTCCCCTCTCACCCTAAACCTATGCCTTCTAGTTCTGGACTCCCTGACCCCAGGGAAAAGACTTTGTCTATTTATTCTATCCATGCCCCTCATGATTTTGTAAACCTCTATAAGGTCACCCCTCAGCTCCAGGAAAACAGCCCCAGCCTATCCAACCTCTCCCTATAGCTCAAACCCTCCAACCCTGGCAACATCCTTGATCTTTTCTGTACCCTTTCAAGTTCCACAACATCTTTCCGATAGGAAGGAAACCAGAATTACACACAATATTCCAACTGTGGCCTAACCAATGTCCTGTACAGCTGCAACATGACCTCCCAACTCCTGTACTCTCTGACCAATAAAGGAAAGCATACCAAATGCCTTCACTATGTTATCTACCTGCGACTTCATTTTCAAGGAGCTATGTTCAGCAACACTCCTCAGGACCTTACTATTAAGTGTATAAGTCCTGCTAAGATTTGCTTTCCCAAAATGCAGCACCTCTCATTTATCTAAATTAAACTCCATCTGCCACTTCTCAGCCCATTGGCCCATCTGGTCCAGATCCTGTTGTAATCTGAGGTAACTCTCTTTGCTGTCCACTACACCTCCAATTTTGGTATCATCTGCAAACTTACTAACTGTACCTCTTATGCTCACATCCAAATCATTTATATAATTGACAAAAAGTAGAGGACCCAGCACCGATCCTTGTGGCACTCCACTGGTCACAGGCCTCCAGTCTGAAAAACAACCCTCCACCACCACCCTCTGTCTTCTACCTTTGAGCCAGTTGTGTATCCAAATGGCTAGTTCTCCCTGTGTTCCACGTTACCCATGATATCTTGGAGTGCTTCTTGTCTTCCAGCTAAGAGCCCACGCGGTGGACCTGAATGGGAATCAAGTGGAAAATCCAATCGACATAGTTATCAATGTCATCGATATGAACGATAACCGGCCAGAGTTTCTACATCAAGTTTGGAATGGTTCTGTTCCGGAAGGGTCAAAGCCAGGTGAGAGTTGATTAGGTTCTGAGTTGCAGAAGGCACCCATAGTACTCTGGGACCTCCTCCTCCCTTTTTCTCACACAGCATGGGCGGCAAGACCAACATCTATTGCCCATCTCTAATGAAGAGTTAGCCCCATTGCTCTCGAGCCAGATTGGATAAGGACTGCAGATTTCCCCCCCTAAAGGGACACTGATGAACAAGATGGGTTTTTGCAACAGTTCATGTCAGTTCCTACTTCCGGTCACTGAGACTACATTTTCGAATCCAGATTTAGTAACGTGGTCAAATTCCACCATCTGCCCTGCTGGGATTTGAACCCACGTACCTATGGCACAATGGCTCAGTGGTTAGCACTGCTGCCTCACAGCAACAGGGATCCAGGTTCAATTCCCACCTTAGTTGTCTGTGTGGAGTTTGCACATTCTCCCCGTGTCTGCGTGGGTTTCCTCTGGGTGCTCCGGTTTCCTCCCACAGTCCAAAGATGTGCGGGTCAGGTGAATTGGCCAGGCTAAATCGCCCGTAGTGATAGGTGCATTGGTCAGAGGTAAATATGGGGAATGGGTCTGGGTGGGTTACTCTTCAGAGGGTCAGTGGGAACGTGTTGAGCTGAAGGGCTGTTTCCATTCTGTCGGGAATCTAATCTAATCTAACCTGACATTTCTGGATTACTGGCTCAGTGACATTACTACTGGGGCACTGTCTGAGAATCATACAGACCCAAAAGGGCCCTTTGGCCCAACGAGACTATACTGCCAAATATCCACTAAATCTAGACCAGTCTCCCTCTCTAGCAGTAGGCCCATCGCCCTGAGTGCTATGACATTTCAATCTATGTCCTTGGCTTACTTCAGAGACCAGGTTTGTAAGAATGATCATCTGACCAGAGCAGTGATGAGAGATTTCAACAACCATTGTGTTAAGATGGCATTTGTCCCCTTTCGTCTCATTATCAAGCTCATAGATGTTTCACAGTAAGACCAAAGCTGGGTAAAAAGGGTGAAACTTGCCTCCTGGTTGGAGGACTCACTGACTGGGGGGGCACTAGTTAAGGGGAAGGAGCAGGAGGTTTAGAGGGGGATGTGAGGATTTTGTTTTCACGTGGAGAGTGGAGGACACCTGGGAGTCAATGGCTAAAGCGTAGTAGATTCAAGAACCCTCTACACGTTTAAGAAGTATTTTGAAGAGCACTTGCAATGCCAGAATATACGAGGCCACAAGCCAGCTGCTGGGGAATGGGACCAGGATAAGTAAGTATAGAGATGATGGGCCGAAGAGCCTCTTTCCATGCTGTAAAAATTCTATGACTCAATGTCATGGATAAAAGTTGAGGGAGCTAAGAGTGAAGAAGGATGAGAGGTGACTTGATAGAGGTGTACAAGATGTTGAGAGGCATAGATAGAGTGGATAGACACAGACTTTTTCCCAGGGCAGAAATGTTTATCACAAGGGGGCATCATTTTAAGGTGATTGGAGGAAGGTTTAGGGGAGATGTCAGAGATAGATTTTTTACACAGAGAGTGATGGGTGCGTGGAATGTACTACCAGCAATGATAGTAGAGTCAGATACATTAGGAACATTTCAGTGACTCTCGGACAGGCATATGATAGAACAATGTAGGGTATGTAGGTTAGTTTGATCTTAGCGTAGGATAGGAGGCTGACACAACATCGAGGGCTGAAGGGCCTGTACTATTCTGTGTTCTATGTTCAATGGTCTTGTGTTACCCCAGCTACCAAGACAGGGTCTGTTGTTTGTTTGTTCATTGGAAGTGATATAGGGTAGGGCTTCACTGGCAACACCACCATTGATGGCCACTCCCTAAGTGTCCTCCTTTGCAAATATAACTGAGTGGGGGAGGCGTGATGGAAGATCATAACATAAGGCAGCTGGGTATCCGCCATATTGCTGTGGGCCTGGAGTTGCATATGCGCCAAACAGGGTACGATGGCCCTCAGGAAAGGGAAATGGTGAGCATGTTGGTTTTCTTGGACAATCCCATCATGCGGGTCTTTTTATTTGCAGTTTTGTTGAATTGTATTCCGATTCCCCACTTGCCCTGACGTGACTGGACAGGCCCTGGCAGCATAGCCACAGAATCTTGGCGTGAGGGGACGTTGGTACCTTGTTGGCGTGGCCTGGCCAGGCCAGGGAGGGTGGATAGAGGTGTTGGGACTGTGGAGGGGGGGTAGGGTGACAGTGAGGAGACCGGATCCTGCTTGGCACATGCTCAATGCCAAAGACTTGGGTCACCGTGTAGCACCAAAGAGCAGCTCCAGCTCTGGGAGAGGCTGAGCTGCAATGGTGGACATCAGGTCAGGTACCATCCTGCTGGGAAAACACACACCCCCAATGCTCAGTGGGGAGAGTAATGATGTCAGAGGCAATCGAGGCTAAAGGTCATGATGCTGAGCATGTTTCTAAAATTGATTTGTTATGCAATGGTTTTTAAACTATGATTTGGAGATGCCGGTATTGGACTGGGGTGTACAAAGTGAAAGAAGTGAAATTATCACTGTAACAGATGAAAGGCTTAACAGACCATCAGTTTTTCAATGTATAATTCCAGTTACATCACACTGCAAATTTTTGCTAAAAGTTCTGTTACGATCGAGCCCTCCACATTCATCTGATGAAGGAGCGTCGCTCCAAAAGCTAGTGTGCTTCCAATTAAACCTGTTGGACTCTAACCTGGTGTTGTGTGATTTTTAAGTTTTTAAACAAAGTCTCGAGAGTTGTTCTCTTGATCAAAGATTAAGTTCTCCTTTCTCCTCCCCAGGAACGTTTGTGATGGCAGTAACTGCAGTGGACGCTGATGACCCTAATTCCGCCAATGGCATATTAAGATACAAGATTCTCTCTCAAATGCCAAACAGTCCGTCTCCGAATATGTTCACAATCAATAACCAGACGGGCGATATCGTCACTGTAGCGGCTGGCCTTGACAGAGAGGTACGTCAGAAGGAGGGGATGGCTTCACTCCGCCTCCCTGGCAAGAAATAAAAGCTGCCAGCAAATTAATGCGTTCCTCCTGCCCTTGAATTAAAATATTTCGTCAGCAGCTCAGCTTTGTTCAGTCGGCTTCGCGCTTGAGTGTGAGAGAAGGTTTTGTTTTATAAATATCCATTCATAGAAAGTGGGCACCACTGGGTCAGCATTTATAACCCATCCCTAGTTGCCCCTTGAGAAAGTGGGGGTGAGCTGTCCTCTTGACCCGCTGGAGTCCATGTGCTGTAGGTTGACCCACAATGCCCTCAGGGAGGGAATTCCAGGATTTTGACCCAGCGACACTGAAGGAACGGTGATATATTACCAAATGAGAATGGTGAGGAGCTTGGAGAGGAACTTGCAGGGGGGGAGGGGCGGGGTGATGTTCCTATGCATCTGCTGCCCTTATCCTTTTTGATGGAAGTGGTCTGATGACCTTTGGTGAACTTCTGTATTTGCATCTTGTAGATGGTACACACTACTGCTACTGAGTGTCGGTGGTGGAGGGAGTGGGTGTTTGTGGATGTGGTGCCAATCAAGCGGGGACTGCTTTGTCCTGGATGGTGTTGAGCTTCTTGAGTGTTGTTGGAGCTGTCCCCATCCAAGCAAATGGGGAGCATTCCATCACACTCCTGAGTTGTGCCTTGTAGATGGTGGCGATGGTGCCTTGGGGAGTCAGGGAGTGAGTTACTCGCTGCAAAATTCCTAGTCTCTGACCACTATGTTTATTTGGTGAGTCCAGTTGAGTTTCTGATCACTGATAACCCCCAGAATGTTGATAGTGGGGGATTCAGTGTTGGTAACACCATATAATGTCAGGGAGCAATGGTTTAGCATCTTCACTTAACAGAGATGACATTGCCTGGCATGTGTGAGGTATAAGTGTCACTTGCTGCTTTTTGAACATCTACCCATGATGCTTTGAACATCTACCCATGATGCTTTGCTGCTTTTATGATGTGGGAATCTATTAATCACAGTCTTGAACTTACTAAACATGTGAGCATCCACAACTCTCTGAGGCAAGTGTTTCTCAAGATTTACCTTCCCGAGTGATTCACCTTCCTCGTCTTAGTCCTAAATATCCAGCCCTGGGCCCCTCCAGACATGCATCCTCCAGTCTCTCTCTATCCTGTCAATCTCTGTAAGAATTTTGCATTCTCTATTGCAATCTCTCTTGTTCTTCTCAACTCCAGTGAATGCAAGCACCATCTCCTTTTCAGACAATCCCTTTGTCCCAGGATTTAGTTCAGTGAACCTTTGTTGCAACTCCTTGCCGCACCTCTGCACCCTCTTTACAGATGCCTTTCACAGCTAGCTTTCTGTGCACATTTGCTCAGTAAGTTGCAATAATATTGCATTCAGTTGCCTCAGCTAAAACCAGAATATAGATTTTGAACAACTGACACTTCAAAGGTAATCAGCACTAATTTGAAAGCAGTGTGTCTAAAGTATTACTTTGTAGCATCTATCAGGTCTCATCAAAGGCTTCTCTTTCCTGGGGTGAAAGACCCTCCGCTTTCCCTGGGAAATGCATAGAAACTAGGAGCTGGAGTAGGCCATTCGGCCTTCAATCTTGTCCCGCCAGTCATTATGATCATGGCTGATTAGATTCCCTACAGTATGGAAACAGGCCATTTGGTCCAACAAGTCCACACCGACCCTCCGAAGAGCAACCCACCCATGCCCATCCCCCCACCCTATATTTACTTCTGACTAATGCACCTAACACTATGGGCGATTTTAGCGTGACCAATTCACCTGACCTGCACATCTTTGGATTGTGGGAGGAAACCGGAGCACCTGGAGGAAACCCACGCAGACATGGAGAGGATTCCAAACGTCCCACGGACAGTCGGCCGAGGCAAGAATCGAACCTGGGTCATTGGCGCTGTGAGGCAGCAGTGCTAACCACTGGGTCACCATGCCACCGCATGATAATCCAACTCAGTCCCCTGTTCCCACTTTCTCTCCCAGATCCTTTGATCCCTTTATCCCTAAGAACTGTATCTAACTCCTTCTTGAAAACATTCAATGTTTTGACCTCAACCACTTCCTGTGGCAGAGAAAATCCCACAGGCTCCCCCACTCTCTGAGTGAAGACATTATTCCTCATCTCAGCCTGAAATGGCCCATCCGGTACTCTTAGCCTGTGACCCCCCTCCCCTCCCCAGTTCTGGATTCTCTGGTCATTGGGAATATCCTTCCTGTGTTTACCCTGTCTAGTTCAGTCAGAATTTTATAAGTTTCTATGAGATGCCCCTCACCCAACCCCAACCCATTCTTTCAGGGTGATCTTGCATTTTAATGCTTTTTACCTTCTCCAGCACCTTTTTTTAGTTTTGGAATCTGAGACAGAAGTTGTTACCTATGGCCTAATCAAAGTTTGGTATAAAGTTTACACCTCTTGGAAGGACTTCGGGAGTTCAGGTGCACGGTTCTCTGAAATTGGAGGTAGACGGGGCAGTGAAGAAGGCTTTTGGCACACCGACCTTCATCAGTCAGGGCAAGGAGTATAGAAGTTAGGCAGTTATGTTGCAGTTGTACAGGATGTTGGTGAGGCCGCACTTGGAGTACTGTGTTCAGTTTTGGTCACCTGGCTATAGCAAGGTTGTTATTAAACTGGAAAGAGTGCAGAAGCAATTTACAAGGATGCTGCCAGGACTCGACGGTCTGAGTTATAGGGAGAGGTTAGACAAGCTAGGACCTTTTTCTTTAGCGTGTTGGAGACTGAGGTGGGATGGGGTTTTATAGAGATTGTGAGAAGCATGGATTGGATGTACGCACTCAGGTTTTGTTTCCCAGGGTTAGGGAATCCAGGACTAGAGCAAAAACAATAAAAGGGAACCTGAGGGACAAATCTTTTACACAGAGGGTGGTGCGCACGTGGAATGAGCTGCCAGCAGAAGTGGTTGAGGCAGGTACATTAAAAGACATTTGAATAAATACCTGGGTAGGAAAGGATTCGAAGGATATGAACTAAGTGCAGGAAAATGGGGTTAGGGTGGATGGACTTTATGGTCAGCATGGACCAGTGTGGACCAAAGGGTCTGTAGGACTCTTTGACTCTTGTTTATTGTTTCTATGTCTGGAGAAATAACTGCGACAGCAAGTGAATCTTGGAGCTTTCCCTCACGTCCCATCCCGTTGAAAAAAACAACAGCTAGTTTTTTTTCTTTGAAGCTTGGGGGTTGGGAAAGGGATCTGGAAGACAAAGTTTTAAATATTTAAATGGCAAAACTGGGCAGGGGCGGTTTATGTTTATGCGAATCTTGTAAAATATTAATCACTCCGGCGAATCAATACACGGGTGCTGGAAACATTATCCCCTCCCTTTAGTGAGTCAGTTTGAGCCTTATGTGTTCTTGTATCTTTGTGAAAACAGCAAACAAGAGCAGGGCTTCCCGAGTGTATTGTCATCTGTGACAGGCAAGGCAGGTACTACGGGGAGTTTTACTTGTCTGGAACGCTGAGGGGAGCTGGGCGCTCTGCACAGTCCTCACACCGATATAATATAACAATCAGGATTTTGTGGTGTGGGGCTGATTCCGCCACACAAGCATTTGCATTCAGTCCTACACTTCCTACACTCCTGCATGTAGGTCACTCATCCATGTTCTACACTTATACCAGCCCCTGGCACAAATTAGATTTTAATTATAATTCATACATGGGGGTTTTTCCTTGTTGTGTTTATTGTCCAGAGGGCACAGCTCAGTTTAGATCAGTCACATTGGCTGTGGGTCTGGAGTCACATGTAGGCCCGACCAGGTAAGGATGGCAGTTCCCTTCCCTTAAGGACATTAGTGACGGAGATGGGTTTTTATAATGGTGGTCACCTTTAGACTAATTCCAGATTTTTAATGAATTCAGCTTTGATCATTTGAGATTGAGCACAGGGCAGTAGTGGAGTAGTGTTAGTGTCACTAGACTAGTAATCCCAGGTTAATGTTCTAGGGACTTGGGTTCAAATCCCCACCGTGCCAGGTGGTGAAATCCGCATTCAGTATAAAGCTGGAATAAATAATAGCTGGTGACCCTATAACCACTATCAGTCCCACTCCAGTTCACTGTTGTGGGAATTAGTTAATTAGAGACACAAATCTGCTGTCCTTATCTGCACAGTCTTCCTGACCAAATAATCATCTGATTCCCTCCTGAAAGCTCTCGATTGAGCTGATCTCCCCCACGGTGTCTGGCAGCACATTCCACACCCTGCCCACTCACTGTCGATGCCTCATGACTTGGTGCCAACTATCTCCAGTCTGTTGTCTTGCCATCAGTGGGAGCAGATTCTCCTGACCTAGGCTGTCCACAGCGTTTGTGGTTGTGAACCTTGACCGAACCCCCACACTGCCCCAAGTCTATTCTCGAATGGTGCAGCCACTGTGATTCCAATCTGAAGTTCCTCATTCCTGGCACCATGCTCCTGAGTGCCCCCTCTCCAGTGTTTCACATCTTTGCAAAATGCAGAGCCCCAGAACCAGAAGACCATAAGACGTAGGAGTAGAAGTAGGCCATTCAGCCCATCCAATTTGCCCCGCCATTCAATGAGATCATGGCTGATCTGATAATCCTCAACTCCACCTTCCCGCCTTTTCCCCATTACCCACAATTCCCCTTCCTGATTAAAAATCTGTCTGTCTCAGCCCTGAATATAGTCAGTGCCCCAGCCCTCTGTGGGAAAGAATTGACTCCCCTCTGAGAGAAGGAATTCCTCCTCATCTCTGTCTTAAATGGATAACAGAGCTGAAAATGTGTTGCTGGAAAAGCGCAGCAGGTCAGGCAGCATCCAAGGAACAGGAGAATCGACGTTTCGGGCATGAGCCCTTCTTCAGGAATCCTCTTACAAGGATGCCTTCCTCGAAGAAGCACTCTTCCTCCGCGAATCCTCTTAAATGGATAACCCCTTATTCTGAGACTATTCCCTCTGGTCCTAGACAAGAGGAAACAGCCTGTCAAATTCCTAATAATCCTGTATCTTTCCATAAGGTCCCCTCTCATTCTTCTAAACCCCAATGACTACAGGCCGAACCTACTCAACCTCTCCTCATAAGAGAGTCCCTCCATATCCAGGATCTGCCGCGTGCACCTGCTCTGCACTGTCTCCAGTGTCAGTGGATCGTTCCTTGTACAAGGGACCCAGAACTGTTCCCAGTATTCCAGCTGTTGCAATAATCTTGTCGAAGCTAAACCAATGTTTCATTCACATTTGATGTAACTTCTTTTTGTGCTCATTAATAAGGCCCAGGAGGCAATATACTTTATTAACCACTCTGTCAAACTGTCCTGATGTATACACACTGGAGCCCAGCTCCTGCACTCAGCTTTCAATCGTGTTCTCCATAATGTATGTGTTAGAATCCCCTCACACACACGTCTACGTGAAATTCCAGATATTGCATTGTCCACAAATTTTGAAATTGTGCCCTTTACGATAAAGTTCATCTTCTATTACAGTTAGATCTGCTATAACGCGTTTCTTTAATATGAACTGGCTTTAATGTAATTGAAGAATGTAGATTGTGAACGTCCCTTACCTGTATTGGCGTTAACACAATTCCAGCCCAATTAGTTTAAATGGAATGGCTATTGCACAATTTTCTTATAACGCAAGATAGCACGGGAAAGAAGCGATCACTTCAGAACCAACTGTGTGTGTGTGTGTGTGTGTGTGTGTGAGAGAGAGCTATCTATTCACCTGCAGTCTGCTGTCACAACTGAAGAACATTATCTATGATGTTGCAATCCCTTTTATTCCAGTTCCTGTTCCTTTGTGCACAAGCCTGTCATGTGACACCCTATTAGCAAGTGCTTTTGGAAGTCTGCGTACTCCACATCCATTGCATTACCCTCATCAGATCTCCCTCCCCCGGTGCCTCTTCAAGGACCTCACACAAGTTAGTTAAATGCAATTTGGCCGTAACACGTCCATGTTGGATTTTGGAATGAATCTACATTTGTCCAAGTGATTGTTTAATTTTGTCTCGTTGCGTCCTCACTAACGTCATGGGCCTGTCGTTGCTCGGATCATCTCCACCCTGTTGTTGGTAAAGAAGAGGATAAAGTTTACAGTTCTGCAGTGCCCTGACACTGCCCCGAAGTCCTAAGGAAGACTGGGAAAATTCCAGCCCCTGGCTCCAACGTGTCTACTCTGACTTCCTCCATTTCATGGGTGCACCTGCCCTCAGCTTTGTGCCGTATGAAATGTCAGTACAGGCAGCGAGCTCAATGCCACCTCTTTACCAGATTTAAAATCCAGCAAAGAAATTTCCTTTTCTCACTCAGACTTACAGAGCACATTCTCCCTTCTTAAAGACACCACATCAGCCATGACCTGCATCAATTCCATCCCCCAGCCCCTGTGTAAATCCCCTTTTTATCCATAATCAGACCCCCTCCCCATTCAATTGAAAACTTTGCTCTTTCCCTTTATGGTAGATGCCAGTTTCTACTCCTGCCTCTCTTCCTTTTTCAAAACCCTGCAATATTCAGTCTCTCCTCTCTTCCTTGCTCACACCCTCAGCAACAGATCCCTATCTGTTTGTTCTCCTGGATTTGCTTGGCCCACATGTAGTTATGTGCTTCACTTCTACCCAATCTAGCTCTTTATGAAACCGGAGTCCAGTCCCTTTCCACCGTGATGAAGTCGCCTTACCCCTATATCATGACTGTATGGTCCTTGTCCTTCTCCACAGCCACCCCGCCCATTAGAATACCACGATTACTGGCCCCCAGTCTTCCCTGCCTGACACTTGGCAAAGCGTTTTCCCAAGAACCGGGTCTAGGAACGCCCTCCTTTTGCTCTCAATTGGAAGTCTATTGCTGAAGACGGATTCCCTGAACCCAGTACAGTGTCACTACTCTATACACTGTGGGGATTCTATGACTCTTACACTTGTAAAGCATTCCGGAGAGGAAGTGATGGATGTGGGTAAAGTTAGAAGGTTTAAAAGACATTTGGATAGATAGGCAAGGTTTGGAAGGATGTGGGCCAGAGGCAGGCAGCTGGGACTATTTAGTTTGGGATGATGTTCCAAATGGACTGGTTGGACCGAAGGGTCTGTTTCTGTGCTGTACTGCAAACTACGACTCTAACATGCTAAGGTGGGAAATGGCCGATGTGAGGGATCTGAGGCTGCAACTTGCAGTCTTCCAGCCATTCTGACCTTGTTAATTCGAGACAGTCCAGAGAAGATTCACTTGGCTGATCCCGGGTATGCAGATGTCCTCTCGTGAGGAGAGGTTAGGTAGGTTGGGCGTGTACTCACTGGAGTTCAGAAAACTGAGAGGCAACCTAGTGATTAGCACAGCTGTCTCACAGTGCCAGGCACCTGGTTTCGATTCCACCCTCCTTGAAAGTAGTTACAGATAGTGAAGAAGGTGTTTGGTATGCTTTCCTTTATTGGTCAGAATATTGAGTACAGGAGTTGGGAGGTCATGGTGCAGCTGTACAGGACATTGGTTAGGCCACTGTTGGAATATTGCATGCAGTTCTGGTCTCCTTCCTATCGGAAAGATATTGTGAAACTTGAAAGGGTTCAGAAAAGATTTACAAGGATGTTGCCAGGGTTGGAAGGTCTGAGCTACAGGGAGAGGCTGAACAGGCTGTGGCTGTTTTCCCTGGAGCGTCGGAGGCCGAGGGGTGACCTTTATAGAGGTTTATAAAATCATGAGGGGCGTGGATAGGACAAGCAGACAAGGTCTTTGGGGTGGGGGGAGTCCAGAACTAGAGGGCATAGGTTTAGGGTGAGAGGAGAAAGATCTAAAAGAGACCTAAGGGGCAACTTTTTCACGCAGAGGGTGGTACGTGTATGAAATGAGCTGCCAGAGGATGTGGTGGAGGCTGGTACAATTACAATGTTTAAAAGACATCTGGATGGGTATATGAATAGGAAGGGTTTGGAGGGATATGGGCTGGATGCTCTCAAGTGGAACTGGATTAGGTTGGGATATCTGGTCGGCATGGACGAGTTGGACCGAAGGGTCTTGATTCCGTGCTGTACATCTCTGTGACCATGACTCTGGCGACTATCTGTGTGGAGTCTATTCAGGTGTGCGTTACTAGCAAACAGGCAGATCACTAACACATTCTCCCCGTGTCTGCGTGGGTTTCCTCCGGGTACTCCGGTTTCTTCCCACAGTCCAAAGATGTGCAGGCCAGGTGGATTGGCCATTGGGAAATGTAAGGTTACAGGGTGGGATACTCTTCTGAGGGTCGGTGTGAACTTGACGGGCCGAATGGCCTGCTTCCACCTTCTAGGGATTCTATGATTCTTGGGCGTCTT
>NC_083404.1:138233657-138481157 GCF_020745735.1 Hemiscyllium ocellatum
TATTATACAGCACCTCTAATGAGGATAGGTTGAACAGGTTAGGCCTATACTCACTGCCGTTTAGAAAAAAGTAACAGGTGACCTTATTGGAGCATATTAAATCCTGGCCACTATTTATTACCCATCCCTAGTTGCCCCTTGAGAAGGTTGGGTTGAGCTGCCTTTTTGAACCGCTGCAGTCCACATGCCGTTAGGGAGAGAATTCCAGGAATTTAACCCAGTGACAGTGAAGGAATGGTGTTATATTTCCAAGTCAGGGTGGTGAATGGCTTGAAGAGGAACTTGCAGGGGTGTTGTTTCCATGTATCTGTTGTCCTTGTCCTTCTAGATGGAAGTGGTTGTGGGTTTGGAAGGTGCTGTCCAAAGATCTTTGTCAATTTCTGCAACTCACCTTCTCAATAGTACACACTGCTGCTACTGAACGTCTGTATGAGAGGGAGTGGCTGTTTGTGAATGCAGTGCCAGTCAAGCAGGCTGCTTTGTCCTGGATGGCGTCAAGCTTCTAGAGTGCTGTTGGAGCTGTCCCCATCCAGGCAAGTGGTCAGCCTTGTCTCAGTGGATAGCACCCAAACCTCTGAGTTAGGTCATGAGTTCAAGAGACATTTTCTAGACGACCACAGAGCTGGTACTGAGTGAGAGTTACACTGTCAAGGAGTTGCTAAAATTTTAAGTCAAGACTCTGAGTGCACTCTCTGGTGGCTGTGAATATTCTGTGGTACCATCCTGTGTTCTGACCAACAAGTGTCTCTAATCCCAGTCATCCCTGGTCACAACACAAAACAAAAATGCTTCTTCCCACTTCCCATGTGACCAATTCAGCACCTCATTTCAATCACATTTGAAACAAATGGCATTGTGGTTGACTCTTAACTGCCCTCTGGTAAAAACTAGGAATGGGCAATAAACGCTGTCCTAGCCAGTGACACCTTCATCCTGTGAATGAATTTTAAAAAAGCAATTTCTCAATCAGATTTATGACACAAAGATGCCATAAAAGGTAAAGTTGCCATAGTCCTACCAGACCCATCAGGCTCCTCTCTCATTAGGGAGAGAGTCAACTGTTGTTGGTTTAACCTGAAGGTCACCATACTTCAGGTGAACGGAGACATTGAGAAGGATAGTCCTTCATGATAACCTCAGCCAGAGTAGGAATTGAACCCCCACTGGTGACATTTCTTGTCATTGCAATGTAGCTGTCCAGCCAACTGAGCCAACCAATCCCCAACCAAGTTGCAATAATTGGTGAACAGACACAATCAGTGATAAGGAAGTATAAATGTTTATCCCCAAAACACATTTACACATTTGAAGAGAACAGAATCAAATCAGATTTCTGAAAAGACTGACTTTCTGAAAAAAAAACACTTTGACCATTGGGACTACTTATGAAGGCAAAAGAAAAAAAAAACCATGGGGTGTTTCTTCAATTACTCTTTCAAAAGAACAAGTAGGTCTTATCCTGAACTCAACAAGAGAGTTTTCTTTTCAGTAATGAAAGAGATCAGCTGGGCAGCTTTCTCATCGCGGGCTTTCCTCCTGCTCAGCTTGTTCTTAAGAGGCTGCCTTCCCCATCAACCAGATAGAACAAGGCCCTGTCCCAGCCAGTTGTGTTCAAGGCAGGCCCAGCAGAGTCTTCAAGAAGTTCTTGACAATCATGTGATTTCTAGAAAGCCTTGTTTTAAAAAAAAAGTCTCCATGAACTTTCAGAGATCTATTTTAAATAAACCATTTCAGGTAGTTTGATGTAAATCACAAAATTTTACATAAAATCTTTTTTCCATGTTTGTGGATGTGGTGCCAGTCAAGCAGACTGCTTTGTCCTGGATAGTGTTGAGCTTCTTGAGTGTTGTTGGAGCTGGACACAGCCAGGCAAGTGGGGAGTATTCCATCACACTCCTGACTTGTGCCTTGTAGATGGTGGACAGGCTTTGGGGAGTCAGGAGGTGAGTTACTCATTGCAGTATCCCTAGGTGAGTTACTCATTGCAGTATCCCTAGCCTCTGACATGCTCTTGTAGCCACAATAGTTATATGGATGGTCTGTATGGATGGTCTAGACCAATTTCTGGTCACTGATAACCCCCAGGACGTCAATAATGCGATGGCATTGAGATAAAGGATCTGCCATGATCATACTGAATGATGGAGCAGGCTTAAAGGGCTGAATGGCCTACTCCTGCTCCTAGTTTCTGTTACGTGGTGCCTCCAGTCTCAAAATTTGTTCTTGTTTACCCAGATATCTGACACTTGTGTTTCCTGTTGCCTTGTTGCAGAATTGGTCGTCTCTTTGAGGGAACTGAGCCCATTGTCCTGGACAGCCTGAAGCAACATTACTTCATTGACAGAGACGGTCAGATGTTTCGTTACATTTTAAACTTTCTGCGCACTTCAAAACTCCTTATTCCTGATGATTTCAAAGTAAGTTGACTGGCTTAACCACTTCCGCAAGTGTGTAAAGATACAACATGGCAGTGAAAAGCACCCGACAAATTCCAGCAAACGGCACTGACACCAAACTCTTACTGAAGCTACCATGTGTTGGGTCGAACATGACTCCACACCCCATCTGAATACTCAGGCAGATAATACCAAAAGATGATACAGGGCCACTTGGCAGTTTGATTAGCAAATTCGAAATATTTTGGATTAATGGATCCTTGACAGCATCAATTAGATGTTGGCTTAAAAAAATAGGAAAAAGAGGGTGGATATAGATGGGTATTTCTTAGATTAGAGATGAGTTGAAAGTGGTGTTCCCCAGGGATCAATGTTGGGACCCTTGTTTTTTCTGATTCACAGAAATGATTTGGACATGGGTGTTGAGGGCAAAATCCCTAAATTTGCAGATGACACTAAGATAGGGAGACCAGTGAATTGTGAGGTTAATACCTGAGCGATTTCAGAGGGACATTGAGAAGTTGGCCAAACTGGCAAACACCTGGCAGATGAATTTTAATGCAGAGAAATGTGAGGTAATATAATTTGGTAGAAAAAAACATGGAGTCACAATACAGACTCAGTGGCACATCTCTGAGGGGGGTACAACAGCAGAAGGACCTCAGGGTTCATGCACATGATTCTCTGGAGTTGAAACAGTTGTTAAGAAGATTTATAGGATGATTGTGTATAAATAGAGGCATAGAGTAAAAAGCAAAGAAGAGAAGCTACATCTCTACAAATCATTTGTCAGACCATATTTGAAGTATTGTGTTCACTTCTTGGTGAAATAACTCCACAAAGGGCAGTATTACATCACCAAGTCCCCCTTTATTTACATGTGGAGAGTCCTTGACACTGAGCCAGCTCCCTCGGAGTGAACAGAACTCCTAACACACTACTACCTTTTCCGGTTTTATTAATTTTCCCCCACACTACTGCCGAACACTCTTGTTTATATCTGTTAGCCAGGGCTCCCTGATTGGACCAGGTTAACAGCCCCACTCAGGGAACTCCTATTCAGTGAGATCCACTCAGTTGACCTTATTACAATCATTGCACTGGGGACCTTCATATAAGGAAGGATGTTAAAGCCCTAGAGACAGTACAAAGGAGATTTACTAGATAGATCCCAGGAATGAGGGATTTTAGTTACAAGGTAAGGTTAGAGAGATTGGAGCAGAGAAGATTAAGAGGTGACCTTTTAGATGGTTATGAAAAATTTTGACAAGGTAAAGAAAAATGTTTTCTTACCTTTAACTAGTATGTCAGTAACTGGAGGTCGTAACTTCAAAACTGTCAGCATGACAGCTAGGAATGAGAGGAGGAGAAAAGTCCTTACACAAAGAGTTGTTTGGATTTGGAAAGCGCTCCCTCGGAGAGTGATGGAGGAGGATTCCATAGAAGGTTTCAGAAGAGAGCTGGGTATGTGTTTGAAAGGGATGGAATTAGAGGGCTCTGGAAATACAGCAGGAGAGTGGGAATAGCTTGGTAGCCTCTTTCAGGTGCCTGTACAGACACAATGGATTGAATGGCCTCTTCCTGCACTGTAAAATTCTATGATTCTGTGTTGGAGCAGAAGTAGGCCATTCAGCCCATCGGGTCTGCTCCACCATTCAGTGAGATCATGGCTGATTCTGATAATCCTCAACTCCACTTTCCTGCCTTTTCCCCATTCCCCTCGATTATAGTGAGAGCCTTTTTCCTCGGATGGTGATGACTAGCACGAGGGGACATAACTTTAAATTGAGGGGTGATAGATATAGGACAGATGTCAGGGATAGCTTCATTACTCAGAATAGTAGTAGGGTGTGAAATGCACTGCCTGAAAAAGGAGTAGACTCACCAACTTCAAGGGCATTTAAATGGTCATTGGATAAACATATGGATGAAAATGGAATCATGAAGGTTAGATGAGCTTCAAATTGGTTCCACAGGTCAGCGCAACATCGAGGGCCGAAGGGCCTGTACTCCGCTGTAATGTTCTATGTTCCCTTCCTGACTAAAGGTCTGTCAGTCTCTTGTTTGTGGGAGATGGCTGCACACCATTCAGTTGGCCTTTTTCCTACATTGACTACACTTCAACGGGGCCTAAGTGGCTGCAGACCACTTTAGGATGTCAAAACAATTCATAAATTTAGATTACTTACAGTGTGGAAACAGGCCCTTCGGCCCAACAAGTCCACGCCGAAGCGCAACCCACCCATACCCCTACATTTACCCCTTACCTAACACTACGGGCAATTTAGCATGGCCAATTCACCTGACCCGCACATTTTTGGACTGTGGGAGGAAACCGAAGCACCCGGAGGAAACCCACGCAGACACAGGGAGAACATGCAAACTCCACACAGTCAGTCGCCTGAGTCGGGAATTGAACCCGGGTCTCAGGCGCTGTGAGGCAGCAGTGCTAACCACTGTGCCACCGTGCCACCCACTAGTCTTTCTCTTTTCTCACTCTTAATTATCTAATTACCTGTAGTC
Organism: Hemiscyllium ocellatum; assembly: GCF_020745735.1. Taxonomy (NCBI): domain Eukaryota; kingdom Metazoa; phylum Chordata; class Chondrichthyes; order Orectolobiformes; family Hemiscylliidae; genus Hemiscyllium; species Hemiscyllium ocellatum. The sequence continues at coordinate 138,238,577 of NC_083404.1, forward strand.
AGCTTGGACTATTATTGTCACTGAAGTGTAACTTGGAAAAAAAGGGGGCTTTTGTGGCACAGAGGTAGTGACCCTACCCCAAGGTCTGGAGGCCTGGGTTCAAGTCCCACCTGCTCCACAGGTGTGCAGTAACATCTCTGAGCAGGTTGATTACAAACATGGGTAATTTTTTTTTAATTTGTAAAAGAAGACTTTTGGGGTCACAGTGGTAGTATTCCTACCTCTGGCCTGGAAAACCTAGTTCATGTCCCAATTACTACAGAGGTATGTCATAACAAATCTGAACAGGTTACTTGTAATCTGGATTTCAAAGTTAGTATCGGTGATGATGACCATCATCAATTGTTGTAAAAACCCACCTGGTTCCTTTAAGGAGGGAAATCTGCCACCCTCACCTGGTCTGGCCCACATGTGACTTCAGACCCATAGCAATGCGGCTGCCTCTTGATTTCCCTCTTAGATGGTTTGCAGAGGCCATTTATGGGCAGTTTGGCATGGGCAATAAATGCAAGGGCAGTTAGGGGCTGAATCGAAGAATTGATGGTTGTGACAGTGATGCCCACATTCCATGAAAGACTAAAACAAATAACAAACTGTAACACCAGTGCATGTTTTTCAGTGGTGTCTGTGAGGCTGTCACTGTATGTAGTACAAACACATGAGAGCGCCTTTTGTTGCTTGTGTTGTGTTCAGGATTACAGCTTGTTATTCGAAGAGGCCAAGTATTTCCAGTTGCAGCCCATGCTGATCGAACTGGAGCGCTGGAAACAGGAGAGGGAGCTGGGCCGGGTCTCGAGGCCGTGCGAGTGTCTGGTGGTGCGGGTGGCCCCTGACCTAGGGGAGCGGATCACTCTGAGCGGAGACAAGGCCCTGATCGAAGAGGTGTTCCCGGAAATTGGGGATGTGATGTGTAACTCAATCAATGCTGGCTGGAATCATGACTCAACACACGTCATCCGATTCCCCCTCAATGGCTACTGCCACCTCAACTCTGTTCAGGTAATAGATTCAAGTTTTCACACACATTTCTCTCTTTTTGTCTCCGTCTCTCTCTCTCTCTCTCACACACACACATGCTGTCTGTCTCTCTTCCTCTCACTGTCTGTCTCATTGTCACTCTCTTTCTCTCTGTCTCTGTCTTTCTCTCTCTCTCTACCTCTGCTTCTCTCCACCTCTGTTTCTCTCTCATTGTCCCTCACTCTCTTTTTCTCTGTCTTACTTTCTCTTCTCTCTAAAATGGTCTGTCTGTTTCTCTTCTCTCTCAGGCACACTATCTCTGTCACTCTCTGCCTTAAATGGCATTAAGTCCTTTACCCCATTCCCTTGCTCACTAACGTACCCTGGCTCTCAGTCAAGTGAATCTTTCATTTTACAATTCTCATCCATCTTCTGCGATCCCATTATGATATTACCCCCTCCCTCCTTGCATTGTCTTTTCCTTTGACCACGTTTTTGGTCACCTACCGTGGCATTTCCTCATGTGACTCACTGCATTACATTGCTTTATAAAGGGCAGATGGTAGCATAGTGATATTGACAACTGTTAATCCAGAGACCCAGGCTAATGGCCTGTAGCTATGGGTTCACATCCCACCTATGGTGGATAGAAAGATTTGAATCAATAAATATTTGGAATAATTTTTTAAAAACCTACTAGTCTAATAGTAAGCACTGATGCATTAATGTCCTTTAGGAAAGGACATCTACCATGCTTGCCTGGCCTTTCCTACATGTGACTCCTGGTAGAGTTTGGAACTCTCTTCCACAAACAGTAGTTAATTTTAAATTTGAGGGTAGATAAATTTTTTGCGAAATAAAACTATTAAGGGATAAGGAGCAAGGGCAAGTCTATGGAGTTAGGCCACAAATCTCATTGAAGGGTGAAACATTTAAGGGACTGAATGGCCTACTCCTATTCCTATGTTTCCAAGCAGTTAGGGATTGGCTGTGAATGCTGGGCTATCCAAATGAAGTTTAAAAAAATCAAAACCCTGGAACTCTCTCCATCACGGTCCATGGACAACACCTGGGCTGCAGCAGTTCACCAGCACCTTCTCAAGGCTGCGTCTATGGATAGGTCAGAAATCCTTCCTTGCCAGTGACAGGTAGCTTGAACGAGTTAAAAGGATGCATTTCAGTTGGTGGTGATTGCCCCAACCGTTTCAATCAAATTAGTTGCACCCTCCCAATCCTTCCCTGTGTCTCTGCAATTTTTCTGACAACTGAATATTTATCCAATCCCTATTTGAAGGCTACTATTGAACCCGCCCTATCAGGCAGCATGTTTCAAACATGACCCAGCTACTGGCACCAGGAGCAGAATGCTAAATATATTCATGAGAATATTTGATGGCCAATTAAGAGATTTTGGTCAAAGTATTTCTGTATAAGTTGATGTTTGTAACATTTGTTAATCTCTGGGGAATGCATCCAAAGTCTTGTGTGGTTTCTCAAAAGGGAAATTGCAGTGTCTGTTTCAGAAGGCAGCAGCTTAGATTCATTACGTTCTGTGAGCTGCCAAAAGTCAGTTAAAGCTGACAGCTTTCCCAAACATGAAATGAATAATAGAAATTGTTGAAACACAAGTGAATTGTTTTGGGTGGCCCCAAAGCTGCAGTGAAGGTCTTGGCAAGTAAAACCTGGCTATGAGATCCACTCTGCTGAGATGAGGACATAAAACTTTAATCTGCTCGTATGTTTCACATTGTCTGATTTCCTTTGCTAGGTCCTGGAACGATTACAGCTGAAGGGATTTGAAATTGTTGGATCCAGTGGCGGTGGAGTTGACTCCTCCCAGTTTAGTGAATACGTACTAAGGCGGGAAATCAAGCGACTATCCCGTGTACCACCTGTCATTCGAATAAAACAGGAACCCCTGGACTGAACTGACATACTTGCGAGAGAGAGAGAGAGAGAGAGAGCAAAAATTCAACAAAAAAATTTTAAAAAATAAATACATTTTAAAAAAACACATTATCCATGCATTTGGTTAAAGATGTTGACTGTTGGTTCCCAAACTAAATGTTGGGTGATGCACTATTTTCCGAGACTGCATCTAAATCCACATTTGAAACTTGTGCAATATCCACGAAATATTTATCGGTTTGTCGGAAGGAGGGTTTTTTTGTTCCTGGAAGCGAATTGGCAACATTTCTCTCCTCGTCCCTCCACCCAGCGCTCCCCCCACCAAAAAAAATCAAAAGCTTTTGCATTGATGCAATTCATTCCCAAAACTTCTCCCTTTTGATCTTTCTCTTTTGTCACTCAGACAACTTCGGAATATGGTTACTGTGTGTTCAAGCAGAGAGGAAAACTGATAAATAAATCTCAGGCACATCAGCCCAAGTGAAGCAGGGATGGGTCTAAGGATCAGGGGTCACGTGGCGAGGTTCAAGTGAACAGGCCGTGATCCAATCAGCCTTGATAGTAGTATGTAGCAGGCCAGGCTCAAAGGGCTGAATGGCCTCTTCCTGCTCCAAGCTCTGGTGTGTTTGTGCGTTTTATTTCCACAGCTGTACTAATAATGCTTTCTGTGCCTGAGGGAAACATCTAGGGTAAATGTCATCTTGAGAAAATATCACCGACTTCATCCAGGTCTCAGATTTAACTGCTCAAGGCCAGTGCTGCACTCTCCTTGCTAATAGCAGCTCCCAGTTTATTGAATTTTACTGCGTGGAAAATAAGTTTTTTTTTAAATACTATCAGGTTGCATTGTTTTTGTTAAAAAGATGTCTTTTACTGTTGATGCATATAGATCTTTATTAGAGCATCATTGTGCATCCTGATGGAGGATTAGACTTGGTGACAGGATACCAACCTCTGTGTAGTTATTAAAAAACATAGAGGGGGATAAGCTGCATTGGCACATACAATGGGAGCATGCTGTTAATATACCCATTGTTGGAATCACAGGGGTGATGTTGGGGTTTCTAGGGGATGACACTGATTTCACGACTCACTCAATTCCATTCTTACCAACGGTTAACAAAATAAAACTGTCAAAAACCGTGGAAATTCAGTCCTCCATCCAATCCCATGGGTCTCCCACCCAGTTCTTTGCCTTCCACCCTACCCAGAAGGACTTTGTGCTCATGTAGCTGTGGCTCATTATATGGAAGAGTTGGCTTACATGGAAACGAAGGATTGCAATTCCAATAAGGCCTGAACCTTTCAGTGTTTTGTATCGATGTTAAACATCACTAAAACGGACAGGAAGCTGAAACTTTTTGTTATGTGTTAGGATGCAATAACCAGACTTTGGGATAAATTTGATTAGGCAGGTATAATTTAGGCAAACATGCTTTCAGTGAAACTGAACTCAACTACATTAATTGCTAAGTTCATGAGTTCAATGAACACTCATTCAGATGTGCCAACAAAACTCATGATCTATGGGATTACCCAATTGGTAACCAATCAGTATCCACTTTTTGGGGTGGATTAATTAACATCCTTTTCCTCAAATCTCTTTTCTTGTGTCCTAGTCCAAAACAGTGCAACTCACTGTCTCCTTTTAACAATGTTGAAGTTCTATACGCCTAACCCCGCCCCCACGCCAAACCCTACCCCGCCCCCACCCTGATCTCCATTCCCGCCCCCACGCCTTACCCCACCCCCACTCCCAGCTCCAGCCCCACACCAGGTCCTAGCTCCCAGCCCTGCCGTGTTTTCACCATCCCTCCAGACCTCCCCCTCTCTGAGGATGAATGATCAGTCCTCGGCAGAGGCCTCACTTTCATTCCCCTACGCTCTCGGATTAACGCGTTCAACACGTGGTGAGACATCGAACAACTCTTCCACCGCCTGCGCCTCCGCGCCTACTTCTTCAACCAGGATTCTCACCCACCCTCTGACGACCCCTTCTCCCGCCTCCAACACACCCCATCCACCTGGACTCCCCGTGCTGGCCTCTTACCTGCCCTCGATCCTTTCATAGCCAACTGCCACCGCGACATTAACCGCCTCAACCTATCCACCCCTCTCACCCACTCCAACCTCTCACCCTCGGAACGTGCAGCCCTCCACTCCCTCCATTCCAACCCCAACCTTACTATCAAACCTGCAGACAAGGGAGGTGCAGTAGTATTTTGGCGCACCGACCTATACACCACTGAGGCTAAATGCCACCTCACGGACACCTCCTCCTACTGCCCCCTTGACCATGACCCCACCTCCCACCACCAAACCATCATCTCCCAGACCTTCCATAACCTCGTCACTTCAGGGGATCTCCCATCTACCGCCTCCAACCTCATAGTCCCACAACCCTGCACCGCCCGTTTCTACCTCCTGCCCAAAATCCACAAACCTGACTGCCCCGGCCGACTCATTGTCTCAGCCTGCTCCTGCCCCACTGAACTCATCTCTGCATACCTCGACACGGTCCTGTCCCCCTTAGTCCAAGAACTCCCCACCTACGTTCAGGACACCACCCACGCCCTCCACCTTCTCCATCATTTTCGCTTCCCCGGTCCCCAACGCCTTATGGACTGAGGACCATCATGGACATCCAGTCCCTGTACACATCCAACCCCCATCACGAAGGACTCAAAGCCCTCCGCTTCTTCCTTTCCCGCCATACCAACCAGTACCCTTCCACTTACACCCTCCTTCGACTGACTGAACTGGTCCTCACTCTGAACAACTTACTTCTTTCCAAGGCCCCAAGGGATCCTTCCATATCCGCCACAAATTCACCTGCACCTCCACACACATCATTTACTGCATCCACTGCACCCGATGTGGCCTCCTCTATGTTGGGGAGACAGGCCGCCTACTTGCGAAACATTTCTGGGGCACCCGGACCAACCAACCCAATCACCCCGTGGCTCAACACTTCAACTCCCACTCCCACTCCACCAAGGACATGCAGGTCCTTGGACTCCTCCATTGCCAGATCATAGCAACACGACGGCTGGAGGAAGAGCGCCTCATCTTCCGCCCAGGAACCCTCCAACCACAGGGGATGAACTCAGATTTCTCTGTTCCCCCCACCTTGTCTCAGTCCCAACCCTCGAACTCAGCACCACCCTCCTAACCTGCAATCTTCTTCCTGACCACTCCGCCCCCACCCCCACTCCGGCCTATCACCCTCACCTTAACCTCCTTCCATTTATCGCATTTCCAACGCCCCTCCCTCAAGTCCCTCCTCCCTACCTTTTATCTTAGCCTGCTTGGCACACTCTCCTCATTCCTGAAGAAGGGCTCGTACCCGAAACGTCGATTCTCCTGCTCCTTGGATGCTGCCTGACCTGCTGCGCTTTTCCAGCAACACATTTTCAGCTCTGAAGTTCTGTACGGCCAAGCAATGATTAGATTTCATTTGGATTTATTGAGTATATCAGGGCTTTAGTTTTACCAGCCATCAGATGCTTCAAAGCCCTTTCAAGCCAATGAAATAATTTATAGTGGAGTCACTGTTGGATTGAAGGAAGTGCAGTGGCCAATCTATGCGCAGTAAGTTCCCACAAAGAATGATGTAATAATAAATGGATAATCTGTTTGTGATGTTGACTGAGGGATAAATATTGATCAGGGGAACTGGTTGCAATTTCCTCTCCAGTGTGTAGCTCAGCTTTTTGAGTATATTATGGGAGGACAATTGCTAGACAATTAATCCAGAGACCCAGATGATTGTTCTAGGGGCTTCAGGTTTGAATCTTACTTGGCAGATGGAATTTGAACTGAAAATGTGTTGCTGGTTAAAGCACAGCAGGTCAGGCAGCATCCAAGGAACAGGAAATTCGACGTTTCGGGCCAGAGCCCTTCATCAGGATTCCTGTTCCCTGGATGCTGCCTGACCTGCTGTGCTTTAACCAGCAACACATTTTCAGCTCTGATCGCCAGCATCTGCAGACCTCACTGTTTACTCGAAGATGGAATTTGAATTCAATGTAAGTCTGAAGGGAAGGGAAAGCTTACCTAATGTCGACAATGTAGCCATTGTCGATTGTCACGAAAGCCCGACTGGTTCACTGCATTCTTTAGGGAACGAGTCTGCTGTCCTTACCTGGTCTGGTCTGGTCTGCACTAGAGGAGGGATGTGACAGCGCTGGCGAGGGTGAAGAGGACATTTACCAGAATGTTGCCTGGGCTGGAGAATTTCAGTTATGAAAAGAGACAAGACAGACTGAGGTAGCTTTCCATGGAGCAGCGGAGGTTGAGAGGGCCATGATTGAGATAGATTAAATTATGAAAGACATAGACAGTAGACAGAAAGTAACTTTTCACCTTGATGGAGGGATGATAGATTTGAGGTAAGGACCAGGAGGTTTAAAGGTGAGGGAAAGTTTTGTTTTCCCCCAGATGGTGCTGGGAATCTGGAACTCCCTGCCTGTAAGGGTTGGAGAGGCAGAAACTCTCATCACATTGAAGAAATATTTAGGTGTGCCCTTGTGATACCAAGGCATACAAGGCTATGGCAAGTGCTGGAAAATGGGTTTAGAATATTAGGTGGCTGTTTTTAACTATCACAGATTTGATGGGCCAAAGGGCCTCCGTCTATGCTGTAGATTAGATTACCCACAGTATGGAAAAGGCCATTTGGCCCAACAAGTCCACACCAACCCTCTGAAGAGTACCCACCCAGACCCATTCCCCCACCCTTTGTTTATCCCTGACTAATGCGCCTAACCTATGGCAGTTTAGTGTGGCTAATTCACCTAACTTGCGCATTTTTGGATTGTGGGAGAACACCAGAGCACACGGAGGAAACCCACACAGACACGGGGAGAATGTGCAAACTCCACCCAGACAGTTGCCCAAGCGGGACTCGAACCCGGGTCCCTGGAGCTGTGACATGTGACTCCAGAACCACAGAAATGTCGTTGACTCTTAAGTGTCCCTTGGGCAATAAATCATGGCATAACTAGCAACACATATATGCTTTGAGTGAATATTTTTGAAATTGAAAAGCCATTTCCTTCTTGAAATTCTTTGCTATTGTGGGAACACCTGCAGAATAATTTTCCATTTGGATTAAATCGTGCTTTGTAGAAGGAGGCCTTATTACAGTCATCGACATTTGCAGAACAGAAGGCCATTTGACCTGTCATATCTGCACTTGTCAACAAAGATCTGACTAATCCCATTTTTCATCTCTTGGTGCAGTGCAAGTGAATACTTAAATACTGCTTTTAATGTCACAAGAGTTGCTGTTTCAATCAACCTTTCAGACAGTAGTTCCAGATCCCACCTTCCTCTACGTGAAAAAAATTTACCTCAGTTCTCCACTTAGCCGTCTGCCTCATATATCTGCCTCCTGCACTCTCTACTAATTGAAAAAGTGTCTTCCTATCTGCTCCTCGTAATAGTATACACTTCTGCCTGGTTCCCTCTCAAACCTCACTGCTGTAGGGAAAGCAGCACCAGTCTATCTTCAAACCACAGACCCTCCAGCCCAGGCAGCATCCAGGTGAATCTCCTCTGCACCCTGTTCCGTGCAATCACATCCTTCCTGCAATGTGGTGACCATAACTACACACAGTACACCAGTTATGGCCTAACCGGTGTTTTATACACTTCTAGCATAACCAACGCACTCTTGTATTCCATGCCTCAGCTCATCAAGACAAGTATCCCACACACCTTCGTATCCACCTTGTCTACCTGCCCTACAATCTTCAGAGGTCTGCAGATGTACACACCAAGGCCCCTGTGATCTTAGAACTTTTCAAGACTACATCAGTGGTGGGTAAGTTGTTGGAGGGGTTTCTGAAACATGAAATTTACGTGCATTTGGCGAGGGAAGGACTGATTAGGGATAGCATGGCTTTGTGAACAGGAAATCATGTCTCCCAATCTTGATTGAGTTTTTTTTTGAGAATATAGCCAAAATGATTGATGAGAGCAGAGCAGTATATGTTGTCTACATGGAGAGTAGTAAAGCCTTTGACAAGGTTCAACATGGTAGACTAATTAGTAAACTTAGACCACACGGGATTCAGGCAGAGCTTGCCAACTGTATACAAAATTAGCTTGATGGTAGGAGACAGAGGATGGTGGTAGACAGTTGTTTGGACTAGAGACCTGTGCCCAGTGGTGTTCTACAGGGATCGGTGCTAGGCCCACATTTGTTTGAAATCTATAAAAATAATTTGGACGAGAATTTAGGAGGTATGGTTAGTAAGTTTGCAGATGACACCAAAATTGGTGGTGTAGTCGACAATGAAGAAGGTATCTAAGAGTACAAAGGAATCTTGATCAATTGGGCCAATGGGCTGAGGAGTGGCAGATGCAGGTTAATTTGGATAAATGTGAGCTATTGCATTTTGGTAAAACAAACAAAGGCAGGATTTACACAGTTAATGGTAAGGCCCGGGGTAGTGTTGTCGAACAGGAACCTGGGGTTCAGGTACATCGTTCTTTGAAAGTTGTGTCACAGGTAGACAGAGTGGTTAAGAAGGTATTTAGCACTCTTCCCTTCATTGCTCAGACCATTGAGTAGAGGAGTTGGGATGTCATGTTTTGGTTGTACAGGATATTATACACTTTGGGTACAGTTCTGGCCTGGTTTTCAGATAGAATCCTACAGTGTGGAAACAGTCCATTAGACCCAATAAGTCCACACCGACCCTCCGAAGAGTAACCCACCCACAATCATTCCACTACTCTAGTATTCTACATTTCCCCTGACTAATGTACCTAACCTACACACCCCTGAACACTATGGGCAATTTCGCATGGCCAGTTCACCCGACCTGCACATCTTTGGGTTGTGGGAGGAAACCCATGTAGACACAGGGAGAACGTGCAAACTCCACACAGAAGCTGGAATCAAGTCCAGGTCCCTGGCACTGTGAGGCAGCAGTGCTAACCACTGAGCCATCCTCACGGTTTCCTGCTATAGAAAGGATATTAGATTGAGAGGGCTCAGAAAAGATTTCTAAGGATGTTGCTGGGACTAGATGGGGTTGTACAATGACAGAATTTAAAAGACATTTGGACAAGTACATGAATAGGAAAGGTTTAGAGGGATATGGGCCAAATGTAGGCAAATGGGACTAGTTTGGGGAAATTTGTTCGGCATGGAAGAGTTGGGTTGCATGGTCTATTTCAGTGCTGTATGGTTCATAGTGTAATCTCTTGCCTTGTTCGCCTCTGCAAAATGTTACCATTTTCCAGGTTGACTTCTATTTGTCACTGACCTGGCCAGCTGACCAGTCTCCTGCAGCTTCACAGCTATCCCCCTCACTTTATACTACCTGACTTAATTTTCATGTCACCCATGAATTACTTGATAAAACCCCCTACATTTGATTTCAAATTAACATACACCACAAACAGCAAAGGCCCCGGCACCAAGCGCTGTCAAACCTCACTGGAAACAGACTTTCAGTCACAGAAACGTCCCTCTAGCATCACCCTCTGCTTCCTGCCTTTCAGCCAAGTTTGGATCCAATGTGTCACTTTTCCCATGGACTCTTACCTTCTTAACCGGTCTGCCAGAAGGACCTTTACGAAAAGCCTTGTTATAGTCCATCAAATACATTACCTTCATCAACACTTCTGGTTACCTCCTTAAACGACTCAGACTTGTCAATCATTGTTATTCATTCACAGGGTGTGGGCATCACTGGTTGGACCAGCATTTACTGCCTATCCCTAGCTGCACAGAAGGCAGTTTAGCGTCAACCACATTGCTATGGGTCTGGAGTCAAATGTAGGCCAGACCGGGTAAAAATGGCAGTTTCCTTCCCTACAGGACATTAGTGAACCAGCTGGGCTTTATGACAATCAGTATTGGTTTCATGGTTATTAGTAGATTCTTAATTCCTGAATTTTGCTTTATTGAATTCAAATTCCACCATCTGTTGTGCTGGGATTCAAACCCAGATCCCCAGAACATTAACTGGGTTTCTGGATTAATAGTCTAGTGATAATACCACTACCACTAGAAGGCCATTGATCTTTCTATTCATGACAGTCCTATTACAAATCCATGCTGACTTTCCCTCATTAATCCCTGTCTCTCCAAGTACAATATATTCCAACCCTAATTCTTTCGAGTTACTTCACACCAACACTGAGGTTAGACCAACTGGCCTGTAATTCCCTGGTTTATCCCTTCCTCCTAGCTATTTTGTAGAGTAGCTTGGCAACTCCCAACCCATTTCCTCATGACCCCCATACCAGCATTTTTTCTTACTTTCAAGGGTCCTCTGCTGAAAGGGCAACTACTAAACCTGGTATACACTGCCATATTGGACAGCTGATTCCAAATACCAACTATTCTATTCAAAAAGCCCTCACCAATAGTCAAATCATTTTAACCATGTAGTGATTGCGATGATGTCAGCCAGGTGGACCTCAGAATCTGAGTTCCCTGATTTGGGCTGTTAACCTGGTCCAATCAGGGAGCCCTCACTGACAGACATAAACAGGAATGTCAAGGGTTCTGTTCATTCTGAGAGCTGGCTCTGAGGGAGCTGGATCAGTGTCAAGGACTCTCCACATGTAAATAAAGGGTGACTTGGTGATGGGATACCGGCCTCTGTGGAGTTATTTCAGTGGTGGAGAGAGAAAAGAATAAAATAAATCATTGGCAACAGTTTTCTTTGACTTAGAGGAAGCATTTCTGGCATCATGCCATTATTTGGGAACATGACTCATTCGATGCTGCAATTGAAGATTGGGCCCAGTATATGGAAAGAATGTGTTTTTTTTTCTGGAAAATGACAGTAAGCCACACGAAAAGCAACAAATTAGTCTCATGACAACATGTGGAGTCGTAGCTTTTTTGGTTATTAGGAGCCTAACTCCCTGAGGCGTCATATGCAAAAACCTTTCAAGAATTGATGGATTTAGTAAACAATATCGTGACCCCCAAGCCTCCTCTAATCCTGAGATGCTATTGCAAAAACCAGTCTTTAATATACTTTGGGATTCGACCCCTAAGTTAACACATGACCTCAGCTGGACTGAGAGCCTGTACCAGTGAAATTTCACAGAATCAACTTTGAGAAGCTGGTTCAGTTACCACTGATTGTGGTAAAAGGCTCGGGCCCAGTATAATAGAACAAAATTGATTGAAGAAGGTTCACCTTGATTGGCTCAATTTTTCAATTAGAAAATGGCTACCTGAGAGAAGTCCTAATTCAATATCTGGAAGTGTTTAAAGAAGGTCTAGGGACTATCAATGGAGCCGGTTGACCAGGAAGCAATTCCATGATTCTCCAAGGCCCACCCAGTGCCATTTGTCTTATGGGCAGGAGGCTGGAAAGCAAAGGAGTCATCCAGGACAGTTTGTGGAATGGTCATACCACCTGTAAAGGCAGACTGTCAGTTTGTCTTTGTGGGGATGCTAAACAAAAGGTAAACTGCTTTTCACAACTGAATAACTACCCAATCCCTTGCTTACACACAGACCTGGTGAGGTGGGGTGGTGGTGGTGGGGTGGGGGAGGAGCTGTCCTTCATGCAGCTGGACAGGAGCCATGCAAACTTGCAATTGCAGTTGTGTGGATTCCCAGAAGTATGCTACAATTTATACCCATAAGGGTTTGTACCAAGATACGGGACTGTCATTTGTGATACTGTCAGCCTGTGCAATTTTTCAGGTACGTCTGAGAACATTTTACAGGATCTATCCCAGCTCACCACTTATCTAGATGACGTGCTAGTAACAGAGAAAACCAATAAGGAACATTTAGAGTTCTTGAACATAGTCCTTATACATTTCTCCCATGCGGGCATCTGCCTTAGAAGGGAAAATTGTGTGTTCCAGGCACCCAGAGTGATCTCCTCTGGCCCCAGAGTCAACAAAAACTGGTTACACCCGTTGGAAGTTTATATTGATCAGGGTCAATGATAGAAAAAACTGTGTGCACACTTTCCAATACAAAGTGAGAGTGACAAAGGTACCTGTTTCCCATGTCTGTACCAGAGCTTAGGTCTTTCTTTGGGATAGTGAATTATTATGGAGAATTCGTACATAACCTAACCTTCATCTTGGCATCTTTGCATCGACTCTTAAAAACAGGGTCAGCCTTGGAAATAGCTGGTAGCCAATCCATATGTTCCAGGGAACATAGAACATAGAAAAATACAGCGCAGTACAGGCCCTTCATCCCTCGATGTTGCGCTGATCCAAGCCCACCTAACCTACAATGCCCGTTTAAATGCCCATAAAGAGGGAGAGTCCACCACTGTTACTGGCAGGGCATTCCATGAACTCACGACTCGCTGAGTAAAGAATCTACCCCTAACATCTGTCCTATACCTACCACCCCTTAATTTAAAGCTGTGCCCCCAAGTAATAGCTGACTCCATACGTGGAAAAAGGTTCTTATGGTCAACCCTATCTAAACCCCTAATCATCTTGTACACCTCTATCAAGTCACCCCTAAACCTTCTCTTCTCCAATGAAAACAGCCCCAAGTGTCTCAGCCTTTCCTCATACGATCTTCCTACCATACCAGGCAACATCCTGGTAAACCTCCTCTGCACCCGTTCCAGTGCCTGCACATCCTTCCTATAGTATGGCGACCAAAACTGCACACAATACTCCAGATGCGGCCGCACCAGAGTCTTATACAACTGCAACATGACCTCAGGACTCCGGAACTCAATTCCTCTACCAATAAAAGCCAGTACGCCATATGCCTTCCTCACAGCACTATTTACCTGGGTGGCAACTTTCAGAGATCTGTGTACATGGACACCAAGATCCCTCTGCTCATCCACACTACCAAGTATCCGACCATTAGCCCAGTAATCCATCTTCTTGTTAAAGTGAAGTGAAGAAATAGCGATCATTCTTAACTGTCGGCACACTACGATTTAGTAGAAGTAAGATCTAGTATTGCCATGCGATGCCTCTCGGTATGGTATCAGGAGAGTATTAGCTCATAAGTTGTCCAATGGAGAGAAAGGCTAAATAGCATATTCATCTCACACTTTGCCTGATGCAGAGTGTAAACACGCCCAGCTAGAGAATGATGGTTTGGTGGTCATATTCAGAGTAATACTTTTACAGATGTAAATTTATAATAACTGCAGACCACAAACCCCCACTAGATCTATTTAAAGAGGACAAGATAGTGCCGTCCATAGTTTCAGGCTGAATTCAGTCGTGGGCACTAGTGCTGAGTGCCTATAATTACAAGTTGGAACACTCTCTGTAAGGACAAGTAGCAAATATGGATGCATTGAGCACATACGCCATCAGTAGTGTGGCACTGGAAGAGTCCATAATGGTGTTAAATTTTCTGGACCCACTCCCAATCGCAGCTGACAATATCAGACTTTGGGTGCAAAACTAAAACAGCCGGCGATATTGGGGGAAAACCGAAGGGCCATCACAGCCAGAATTGAAACCTTTTATTTGACCCGGAGAGACCAGATCAGAGGAGAAGGGAGCAAGAGTGATAGTGCCAAGCAAAGGTCACTGGCTGAACTGCAGCAGGGTCATCCAGGGGTTTCCAAAATCAAGTTGTTGGAAAGGGGTTATGTCTACTAGCCAGGATTAGATGCAGATGTAGCCATGTTGATGGGAAAGTACCCAGAATGCCAAAAAAGCCTCACGTTGACTCCAGCAGCACCCCCTCATTTGTGGGAATGGCTGGGTAAACCCTGGATTGATAATGGATGACCACTCAATGGCTGGATGTGCATAGAGTTCACTTGCTTGACGAGGGACAATGATAGAAAAGCTGTGTGCATGTTTTCCAATACACAGACTCCCAGAAGTGTTGGTCACAGATAGTGGGTGGCACGGTGGCACAGTGGTTAGCACTGCTGCCTCACAGCGCCTGAGACCCGGGTTCAATTCCCGACTCAGGCGACAGACTGTGTGGAGTTTGCACGTGTCTGCGTGGGTTTCCTCCGGGTGCTCCGGTTTCCTCCCACAGTCCAAAGATGTGCGGGTCAGGTGAATGGGCCATGCTAAATTGCCCGTAGTGTTAGGTAAGGGGTAAATGTGGGGTATGGGTGGGTTGCGCTTCGGCGGGTCGGTGTGGACTTGTTGGGCCGAAGGGCCTGTTTCCACACTGTAAGTAATCTAATCTAATCTAAAACTGGCCATCGTTCCCCAGTGGGAATTGGAGTATTTCCGAAAGTTGAATTGTATATAAATGACAGCTCCATACCATCCATCTTCCAATAGTCTGGCAGAATGAGCAGTCCAAGCTTTGAAGGCAGGCTCAAAGAAACAGCCTACGGCTTCACTCAGTACCAACCTGTCCCAGTTCCCATTTGATTATCGGACCATCCCTCACACAACTACAGGGACAGCTCCAGTGTTGCTAATAGGGAGAAGATGTCACACCAGCTTAAATCTGATCTTTCAGGACCTTGGGGGAGGGTGAAACAGCATCAGGAACACCAACGCCGGACACAATGCTGCTAAACGAGAGAGGCAGTTTACTTCAGAGGAGAAAGTTTGGTGTAGGTACCGTGAGAGCGAGTAAGAGGCATGGTGGCCATGAGGTCGGTTCCTGTGATGTACAAAGTTGGAGTAGGTGTGACCATCCTGTGCAAACTCACAAACGGTGCGGGAGCAAAATCTGCTCAGCTGCTTGACAGTCTTTGCCAAATGTTCCAGAGTCCCTCTCTGTGAAGCGTTGAAGATACCTCAGAATCGGAGATGTCGTTGCCTTGATGCCTTTGCCACCTGAAGAAAAGAATGAATTTTTCCTGAGATGCTATGGGCACACGAGGCAACCTACTATGTGTCACACACTGCCCGTCTCAGAGGCTGAGTCGGCGGAACCTGACCTGGTCCTGAAATACCCCAGGAAAAACTGCAAGAGAAAGAATCGGCCGATTCGTCCGAATTAGAAAGGGGAGGGTTGTAAAGATTGTAATGAGGTCAGCCAGGTGGACCTCAGAATCTCAGCTTCCTGATTGGGGCTGTTAATCTGGTCCAATCAGGGAGCCCTGGCTGACAGATGCAAACAGGAGTGTCAGAGGTTCTGTTCACTCTGAGAGCTGGCTCTGAGGGAGCTGCATCGGAGTCAAGGACTCGCCGCATGTAAATAAAGGTTGACTAGGTGACAGGATATCGATCTCTGTGGAGTTTTTTAAAACTACATTTTGTGACATTTTTTTAAAAAAACTTTAGCAAGTGTCAAGCTCCAGAAGGAGCAGCCATCTTCTTCAAATCCATCCCTGTTAGATCAAACTCAAAGACAAAACACATGCAAAGATCATTACAAACTTCTTTATAAAGATGAGATTAAAAGCAGCAGAGAGCAGTGTTGTAAGTTTCCATTATTCTATAAAAATACTTTGGGCAAAGCAGATAAACGTCTTGTCAGATAAAGGATATATCTTTAAAACGCGTTTGCAGTAAAACCCTCTCCTAAATCTTTATTTTGCACAAGTTTCACCCCATCAGCTCTCCATATCACAAGATTTCAAAATTACTTCAGTGGCTATGGACTTTGTGAATATTCTGATGTCATGAACAAGCAACCCCATAAATGCAATAATTTTTAAAAATTGAGTCAGTCTCCCCACTTTTCTTATTTGTTACATCTTTCAAAGAGACATTTTCCTCTTCCTCCCTGAGTGCCATCTCGGCCTCCGTTCAGTTAGACAGCGTTTATCCAACAAGGGATTAGGCTAATAACTCTGCAAAGATCCGTGACTAATGAGTCACTTGTGATTTCTTCTTCCACTTTATCCGGTCCTTTCCCTCCTGTGCAATTGTTGGAGGGGCCATTCCAGCCTCACACACTGGTTCTGCTAATCAGTTGGGGCCATAAGGCCATAGAGGAGCAGAATTAGGCCATTTGGCCCATTGACTCTTGTCTGCCATACAATTGTGGCCATGATGTTTCTCAACCCCATTCTCCTACCCTCTCCCACATAAATCTTGATCCCCTGACTAATCAATAATCTCTCTCTGTGGGTGGCACGGTGGCAGTGGGCGGCACGGTGGCACAGTGGTTAGCACTGCTGCCTCACAGCGCCAGAGACCCGGGTTCAATTCCTGTCTTAGGCGACTGTGTGGCGTTTGCACATTCTCCCCGTGTCTGCGTTGGTTTCCTCCGGGTGCTCCAGTTTCCTCCCACAGTCCAAAGATGTGCGGGTCAGGTGAATTGGCCACGCTAAATTGCCCGTAGTGTTAGGTAAGGGGTAAATGTAGGGGTATGGGTGGGTTGCGCTTCGGCGGGTCGGTGTGGACTTGTTGGGCCGAAGGGCCTGTTTCCACACTGTAAGTAATCTAATCTAATCTAAACACATGCAATAGGATAGTGAAGAAGGCATTTGGTATGCTTTCCTTTATTGGTCAGAGTATTGAGTACAGGAGTTGGGAGGTCATGTTGGGGCTCAGGGCCACCTCAGCAATACACAGAGCCCACAGCCTCGGCCTCAAACTGGTGTAGAGTAAGGATAGCACCTGTTAGAGAGGGAGAGCAACCATCAGCTTCTGATGGAGAGATCACTTCAACAAACTCCTAACTCACAGACCAATCAGCAATGAGGATGTGTTTGAGGAAACCTTCCAGCTCCCCATTGAAGACCATCGTGGACTCCCACCAAGAGTAGCAGACATCAAAGCCTCCATTACACACATGGAAAATGGAAAAAGCTGCAGGATTAGACAGGATTCCAGTGGAGATTTTCCAACTCGGAGGATCAGAGCTTACCCGTCATCTCCATTCACTGTTCCTGAATCTGGGATAAAGGTAAAATCCTGCTGATCTTAGGAATACTGCCATTACCACCGTCTTCAAGAAAGGACAAAGTTTAAAATCACACAACATTAGGTTATAGTCCAACAGGGTGTATTTGGAAGTACACTAGCTTTCGGAGCGACGCTCCTTCATCAGATGGTTGTGTGTTGGACTATAACCTGATGTTGTGTGATGTTTAACTTTGTCCACCCCAGTCCAAACCAGCTCCTCCAATTCAAGAAGGGAGTAAAAGTAGATGATGGGAATAATTGAGGAATCCACCTACTCTCCGTCACCGGACAACCATTGCCCAAATCCTCTCTATCCGCCTTCTCCTAGTCTCAGAGAGAAAACGCTTCCTGAAAGCTGGTGTGGCTTCCAAATGGAACCAGGGATGTGGTACTCACTGCCTGGCAATTAAAAGAGAAATGCCAAGGACAATACCAACCTCTCCATATGGTCTTCATTGATGGACATTGAGGAGTAGATGAGGCATCTGCATTGGTCGTTGCTTTAGAATGCGGACATGGCCCTCATTGGCCTGAGCACAGCTTTTGACTCCATCAACCAGGAAGTGCTATGGAAGATTCTGTCAAAGGCCAGCAGTTCAGTGAACTTCACCAACATCCTCCATCCCCTCCATGACATGATGTCAGTGACTGTTCTCAACAATGGAAAGGTGACCGAATCCTTCGAGGTCAGGACAGGGGTCAAGCAGGGAAGTGTCCTCACCACCATCCACTTCTCCATTTTCATCGACACCATTCTGCACCTTGTCAAGACCAAGTTTCCCAGCGGGGTGGACATTATCGACAGGATGGTCAGAAGACTTCCCAACTTCAACTGGTTGGAGCCCAATAAGAAAATGACACCAACCTCACTCGTGGAACTATAGTGTTCGGGTGTCAATCTCTTCTGTCCCGGAAGAGAATCTTCAATCCTCACTTATCACCTTCGTGGGAGAATTCCAAAGAATTGGTCTCAGCCTCAAACTCAAAAAGACTCCAATCCTTTACCAACCCGTGTCAGGTCAAGATCCAGTCCATCCCTTCAATACGATCAATGGAAAAGTCTTCCCATGGAGTATTCCCCTTCTTGGGAAGCCACCTCTCATCTAAGGCTGATATTGATATGGAGATTCAACATCACATCCGGTCTGCAAGCACTAACTTCGGATACTTGAAGATGAGAGTCTTTGATGACCAAGGCCACTGTGCTGAGACCAGGATCCTTGTGTATAAGGCAGCTAGCCTTTCAACTCTTCGATATGGCTCTGAAACTTGGATTATATATAGACGCTACCTCAAGGTCCTTGGGAAGTACCAACATTGTTTGTTTGAGATGGATTCTCTGTATCAGCTGGAAGGTGGGTGTACAAACACCAACATGTTTAAAGCAGCTAACCAAACCAGCATCGAGAGCATGAACATCCAAACCCAACTGTGCAGAGCCAGCCACCTGCTTAGCATCCTTGAATTTCCACTGCCAAAAGAAATCATCTTCACCCAGCCCAAAGATACCGGTGCAACGGGAGGACGTCAAACAAAGCATTTCAAAGACTTCCTGAAGATTTTCCCAACAAATGCATCACAGATGTCAACGCAGGGGAGACCGTCGTTCAGAAGGAACCAACTTGAAGGACCCTGCTGTGGGAAGGGACACAATTCTTTAAGAACACCCAGCAACATGAGGAAGTATGGAAAAGGAAGCAGAGAAAGGAATGCCAACAATCTCAAGGCTGAGGACCAGTTCCATCTCCCGGAAACACCTGCAAATGTGTGGATGGGGAGATGGCTCCGGGATCAGCCACACAATGAGCCACAGAACTCCTGGGCAGTGACACAGAATTTCCTGGGTGAACAATTGTACTCGTTAGTGAGAAATTGTTGATGGTTATTGTCTAACGCTGGTTTGGATATTTACCCAGGGTCTTCTGACCCCAAGAGATTGCTGCTATTACAGAGTTAAACTGACACAAATGCAGGAGGTTAATGAGCCAATCAGAAGCAAAAGGTGCCTGAGACAGGGAGTTGGAGACACCATTCCTTCACAAATCGATGTAACCGGTTGTTAAAGTAACACCTTATTTTGTGTGACATAGCTTCAAAAAATAAACTCTCATCATTTTGTTGCAAACATGGCGTGTAAAAATGGTAACATTGAAAAGTGGGGGAAAGCATTGCATGGTCCCTTTGAACGATGGTGTTTGTTTTGGTGGTTAGAGGTAAAACGAATGTTTGAACAGCAATTAAAGTGCAGCTGCACAGATTAAAACATTTTGTATCGAAGAGTCAAGCAGAATTTTTACCAAGACAACAAGTCTTTTCCAGCTTAGACAATTAACTTCAACCAAAAACTTGGAGATTGAAAGCCAATTCAATTTAAATCTGATGGTGTTGACAACTTTGAACCAATCTGGTTGTAAAGAAGTTAGAATGACAGCATGGGTATGAAGACAGGGGCAATTGGACAGAGAAGAGACAGCTAACTGCCACCTGAAGAGGTAAGAACGTTCCAGCTCTCAGGAAAAAACACAAAAGCATCATCTATTCATAAAGATACATGGCACTCTTCAATAATATTCTTGACACCAGAAAATGATTAAGAAGGCATTTTGGACAGAAAGTGATGGAAGAAAAATCAGGAAGATACATCATGTGTAAACTTTGGGAGACTAAATTTTAATTTATAATTTTCTTATTTCTTGGATTTATATAGTGGCAACTGTGTTATTAGAACTGAATTCTATTAGAATCTTGTTTTATTCAGGAATAGATAGCTAGAGAGGGATCATTCAATTTGTTTAATTCTGCTAAAATGTTCACTGTTGGAGTTAGATAAATAAGTTGTTACTTGTTAATTATAGAGTGGGTAAAAGGATTCCTTTATAACAGGTTGGGGGTAAGAAGTCTCACACTTCCTTTATCAGATTACAAAGGGGAGTGTGAGCTTTTCTGGGTGTTTTGGATAATTATTAGAAAGGAACCTCTACTCCTGCCATAACAGATTGGGATTTCCAGCGCATGCCAGTTTTCTGACCCATGAAGAAGACTCATACCAGATTCAAACTGTTAACCGTTTTCCTTTCCCCAGGTGCTGCCTGTCCTGCTGAGCCCTGTAACAATCTGTGTTCATTTCAGGTTTCCAGTGTCCACAGCATTTGGATTCTGTTCAAGTCCATGGGAGTCTCTGGGATGGGAGGCTGGGTGGGAATATATTGGAATGGTTGTGTCTGGAAGCTAAGGAAAGGTATTGCTGCAGCAAGTGAGGGTCATAGCCGTGATTCTGGGGACAGTAACACCTGTTAGGCCACACAGTCGGACCCCCCAGTGTGTGTAACACGTTGCTCATGATCAATGAAGCACTCTGGTACTTTTACCGAGTGGGAGAGTGGAGGTAGTTGGAAGGTAATATCTTGATCAAACATTACAACAGGAGCTAGAGGCTTGGATATGGAAATCTCCGTTTTAGTTACTTCAATAATGACATTATTAATGAAGCCATGTGCTAACTACTGTCAGAAGCTCAGTGCTGTAAAAAAGGTTTCCACTAACTACGTTGAAGAATCATCCCTCAACGGACATTATCCTTTAAATGTAACACTCACTAGTGCAGGATTATTGTGACTTTAGCCACACAGCACACTCGGCAACATTCAAAGTTTAGAATTTTTGATGATATCGGAGTAGCTTTGCGAAATGGGGCTTTGCACAGTTTGAAAGAGAAACCAAAAAAAGGACTTGCCTTTTTCTGTATTTTACCTGCCAATGAGTATCAGCCCTGCAGCATATAACATCAGTGCTGGCAAAATCACTCAATCAAATGAAACATTCATTAAGAATAGGTCCTGCCTACGACAGAACAATAACTCGTTACACATCTTTGGTGTCCATACAAATTGTGGAGTTTGTAGCTGCTCGTTAGAATTGATGTGGCCCTGCTGGTGTTGGATTGGGATGGACAAAGCCAGAAGTCACACCACACCGGGTTATTGTCCAAAGGTTTATTTGAAATCACAAGCTTTTGAAGTGCAGCTCCTTTGTCAGGGGATTTCGTTTGGGCCTCAGACCTCTGGGTGACCGTCCTCCAAGGCGGACTTCGGGACAGGCAACAACGCAAAGTGGCCGAGCAGAGGCTGATGGCCTCATCAGCACCTTGGGTTCATGTCACATGACAGATGACCCCACTGCACTATACACTCTCTCACACACTTGTACACAAGTGTGCACTTGCACACACACATACCCTCACGCAGAGTCTCTCTTGTACACAAGATAACTCAGATACGCTCAGACATACACTCGCACCCACACATGCATCCTCTCAGAGACTCATACCCCATTACTCTCGCACATACGCATATACACGCACTCTCTCACACTCAGACTCACATCCCCACATTCACACCTACATGCACACACTCACTCGGTCTCCCCTGCACGAGAACACACATACGTCTGTGTGGTGAATTTGTACTCGCAGAATTACATTTTATTTTGCTCAAAAACTGCATAGATCAGTGTAAGATTCTGTACATCCCACATAGAAATAGGATCAGTCTGACCTAACATTGGGACACAGACAGACCTTAACCTCACACCTTCAATGCATTATTTGAGCTGAGATAGCACCTATTGTTAAAGCTATCTTAACAATGTAACTTTAAGAAAGTTCTGAAATTTACATATGAAGGAACCGAAATGAACCTGATCATTCTAAAAGATCAAAGACTTAAGCGAAATGTGTTTAATATTACATTCCAATGACACTGCACCCTGTTGCTATAAATTCTGTGCTTTATAATTCTGCTCCATAACCACCTGACGAAGGAGCAGCGCTCAGAAAACTTGTGCTTTTGAATAAACCTGTTGGACTATACCCTGGTGTTGTGTGATTTTTAACCTTGTTCCCACCCCAGTCTAACACTGGCTCCTCCACGTCATTAAATGAGATGGGAACATTTAGGTTCTGTTGATTAAAGGACTGCAATGTATCCTTGCAATGAGCCTTGGATGCTGCCTGACCTGCTGTGCTTTTCCAGCAACACATTTTTCAGCTCTCATCTCCAGCATCTGCAGTCCTCACTTTCTCCTGCAATGTATCAAGGTCTGGTCTGAAATAAAAGATAGTCACTGGGTAAATCCAATAGAGAAGTTTTTTGACTCAGAAACTGGACTCAAAACGCTAGCTTCTGTTTTTCTCTCTCCAAAGTTATCTCCAGACCTGTTGAGGTGTATTTTCAAGTCCTTCCTGGTTTTAATTTAGACTAAGGAGTGTTTAGGCAAAACTCCACAGATCTTTACATTCAGATCCCGCCAAGATTGCTTGGTGTGGCAGGTTCATCATCAATCTGCACTTTACTCAAACCATCTCAACTTCATAATAATAACTAAACAAGGTAGCACTAAACGTCCCTTTTTTCAAAACAAACCCTTTGAAAGTTTTCCTGAAACAACAGCTAATTGCGTTTACCAAAGGTGGGTATTTATCTCTTTTCACTGGGAGAAATCAGAACCATGACTTGCCGAATTATTGGAGAAAGATATTTGGTTCTGTGTGCATCAATCTTTCAAACAGCAAAGAAACGAATCAAATTTTGACAGTGGAGGGGGTGGGGTGTGTCCTGTGACTCTGAAAGGCCGGTGTCCAACAACCACAGCCACTAATGCACAATAGTTCTGGTCTCCCTGTTATAGGAAGGATGTTATTCAATTGGAGAGGCTCCAGAAAAGATTTACCAGGGTGTTGCCAGGACTGGAGGGTTTGATTTATAAAGAGAGGCTGAATAGGCTGGAGTGCAGAATGATTGAGGGGTGGCCTTAAAGAAGTTTGTAAGACCATGAGAGACATAGATAAGTTGAATTGCCAAAGTCTTTTTGCAGAGCGGGGGGAGTTCAAAACTAAAAGGCATATCATTAAGGTTAAGAGGAGAAATATTTAAAAGGGATCCGAGAGGCAACTTCTTCACCCAGAGGGTAGTTCGTGGGTGGAATGAGCTGCCAGAGGAAGTTTAAAAGACATCTGGACAGGTCCATGAATGATAAAGGTTTAGAGGGACATGGACCCAACGCCCTTATTAGTGACTATTCTGTATCAAAGACTCCTGGATTTGGACTCCTCTGAACAGTGGGAACTGAAACGTTTTGGTCTTTGGATCGGATTTGCCTTTCTACAGTCGTCTGCTGTAAATAATGAGTCAGAACGGAATAGAAGGATGTGCAAGTAGAGTTGGATAAATAGCTGATGTGGGGCTAGGCACCTACATGGGCTAGTCAGGTCAAATGGGATCTTTCTGTGCCAAAGTAATATTTCATCCCTGACATTAGGACAGTGCTGATTGAGGTGTAATTTATTGGCACTAGAAGCTGTATTCCAATAAACCTACTTTTCTGTTTCAAAGTATAAGATTCGGGATAATCAACGTGGCTTTGTGCATGGGAAATCATGTCTCACAAACTTGATTGAGTTTTTTGAATAAGTAACAAAGAAGATTGATGAGGGCAGAGCAGTAGATGTGATCTATATGGACTTCAGTAAGGCATTCGACAAGGTTCCCCATGGGAGACTGATTAGCAAGGTTAGATCTCATGGAATACAGGGAGAACTAGCCATTTGGATACAGAACTGGCTCAAAGGTAGAAGACAGAGGGTAGTGGAGGAGGGTTGTTTTTCCGACTGAAGACCTGTGACCAGTGGAGTGCCACAAGGATTGGTACTGGGCCATCTACTTTTTGTCATTTATATAAATGATTTGGATGTGGGCATAAGAGGTACAGTTAGTAAGTTTGCAGATGGCACCAAAATTGGAGGTGTAGTGGACGTGAAGAGGGTTCCCTCAGATTGCAACAGGATCTGGACCAGATGGGCCAATGGGCTGAGAATTGGCAGATGGAGTTTAATTCAGATAAATGCGAGGTGCGGTATTTTGGGAAAGCAAATCTTAGCAGGACTTATAAAGTCCTGAGGAGTGTTGCTGAACAAAGAGATCTTGGAGTGCAGGTTCATAGCTCCTTGAAAGTGGAGTCGCAAGTAGATAGGTTAGTGAAGAAGGCGTTTGGTATGTTTTCCTTTATTGGTCAGAGTATTGAGTACAGGAGTTGGCAGGAATGTTGCGGCTGTACAGGACATTGGTTAGGCCACTGTTGGAATATTGCATGCAATTCTGGTCTCCTTCCTATCGGAAAGATGTTGTGAAACTTGAAAGCGTTCAGAAAAGATTTACAAGGATGTTGCCAGGGTTGGAGGATCTGAGCTACAGGGAGAGGCTGAACAGGATGGGGCTGTTTTCCCTGGAGCGTCGGAGGCTGAGGGGTGACCTTATAAAAGTTTACAAAGTTATGAGGGGCATGGATAGGATAAATAGGCAAAGTCTTTTCCCTGGGGTCGGGGTTTCAGAACTAGAGGGCATAGGTTTAGGGTGAGAGGGGAAAGATATAGAAGAGACCTAAGGGGCAACTTTTTCACACAGAGGGTGGTACGTGTATGGAATGAGCTGCCAGAGGATGTAGTGGAGGCTAGTACAATTGCAACATTTAAGAGGCATCTGGATGGGTATATGCATAGGAAGGGTTTGGAGGGAAATGGGCCGGGCGCTGGCAGGTGGGACTAGATTGGGTTGGGATATCTGGTCGGCATGGACGGGTTGGACCGAAGGGTCTGTTTGTGTATGTGTGTGCGAGAGAGTGTATAGTGCAGTGGGGTCATCTGTCATGTGACATGAACCCAAGGTGCTGATGAGGCCATCAGCCTCTGCTCGGCCACTTTGCGTTGTTGCCTGTCCCGAAGTCCGCCTTGGAGGACGGTCACCCAGAGGTCTGAGGCCCAAACGAAATCCCCTGACAAAGGAGCTGCACTTCAAAAGCTTGTGATTTCAAATAAACCTTTGGACAATAACCCGGTGTGGTGTGACTTCTGGCTTTGTCCGTCCCAATCCAACACCAGCAGGGCCACATCAATTTTAACGAGCAGCTACAAACTCCACAATTTGTATGGACACCAAAGATGTGTAACGAGTTATTGTTCTGTCGTAGGCAGGACCTATTCTTAATGAATGTTTCATTTAATTGAGTAATTTTGCCAGCACTGATGTTACACGCTGCAGGGCTGATACTCATTGGCAGGTAAAATACAGAAAAGGACAAGTCCTTTTTTTTTGGTTTCTCTTTCAAACTGTGCAAAGCCCCATTTCGCAAAGCTACTCCGACATCATCAAAAATTCTAAACTTTGAATGTTGCCGAGTGTGCTGTGTGGCTAAAGTCACAATAATCCTGCACTAGTGAGTGTTACATTTAAAGGATAATGTCCGTTGAGGGATGATTCTTCAACGTAGTTAGTGGAAACCTTTTTTACAGCACTGAGCTTCTGACAGTAGTTAGCACATGGCTTCATTAATAATGTCATTATTGAAATAGCTAAAATAGAGATTTCCATATCCAAGCCTCTAGCTCCTGTTGTAATGTTTGATCAAGATATTACCTTCCAACTACCTCCACTCTCCCACTCGGTAAAAGTACCAGAGTGCTTCATTGATCATGAGCAACGTGTTACACGCACTGGGGGGGGTCCGGCTGTGTGGTCTAACAGGTGTTACTGTCCCCAGAATCTCGGCTATGACCCTCACTTGCTGCAGCAATACCTTTCCTTAGCTTCCAGACACAACCATTCCAATATATTCCCACCCAGCCTCCCATCCCAGAGACTCCCATGGACTTGAACAGAATCCAAATGCTGTGGACGCTGGAAACCTGAAATGAACACAGAGTGTTACAGGGCTCAGCAGGACAGGCAGCACCTGGGGAAAGGAAAACGGTTAACAGTTTGAATCTGGTATGAGTCTTCTTCATGGGTCAGAAAACTGGAGTTTTCTTACACTTGGGACAGAGGAAAAGGAGCTGAAAATGTGTTGCTGGAAATGCGCAGCAGGTCAGGCAGCATCCAGGGAGCAGGAGAATCAACGTTTTGGGCATGAGCCCTTCTTCAGGATTCCTGCCCGAAACGTCGATTCTCCTGTTCCCTGGATGCTGCCTGACCTGCTGCGCATTTCCAGCAACACATTTTCAGCTCTGCTCTCCAGCATCTGCAATCCTCACTATCTCACAGCTGGAAAGGAGGAGCGAGGGGAGTCAGATTACTCAGGGGCCTCAGAGGCTGAGCTGGTGGGATTTGAAACCTAGTCCTCAGAGCATTGTCTGAGTCTTATGAAGATTACCAACTCAGTGCTAGGACAACTGCCCCAGCATTCCCATGAACTGAATGGGGTGAAGAACACTCAGGGGTCAGCCTATGACTATGACACAGATGCAGGAAAATATGCCAATTTTAGAATTATTAAAGTGCACCCGCCTCATGATATCACCATCTGTTCCTTGCCCCACCCCTGTTAGCCCCATACCTCCTCCAGCCAGGAAGGCCGCAGTTGATCCTCACAGCCTTGAGCTGCCAACTCATTGTCTCATGACTTCAAGATTCGTTAAGGAGTGATAACCGACTAGTCCCAGATTTGTTATGTTGGAGAAAAACAAGGGGACAGTAGTTTCTGATGACTTCTCCACGTGAACACCTCAACCAATCAGAATTGACTTGCCAACCAATCAGCACATTGTTGTTCTATTTGAAATTTAACATTCTTGGATCTGTCCTGATAAGTGGAAGATAACAGGCTTCAACATGTTTCTTTAAATCTGCAGCTATCAATTTGACAAAGTACTTTATGCATATCGTTACAAAGGGGAAGTGGGTCAAACCCCTTTGATAATTAAACTGAACCAGAAATCCCAATCTGTTATGGCAGGAGTAGAGGTTCCTTTCTAATAATTATCCAAACACCCAGAAAAGCTCACACTCCCCTTTGTAATCTGATAAAGGAAGTGTGAGACCTCTTACCCCCAACCTGTTATAAAGGAATCCTTTTACCCACTCTATAATTAACAAATAACAATGTATTTATCTAACTCCAACAGTGAACATTTTAGCAGAATTAAACAAATTGAATGATCCCTCTCTAGCTATCTATTCCTGAATAAAACAAGATTCTAACAGAATCCAGGTCTAATAACACAGTTGCCACTATATAAATCCAAGAAATAAGAACATTATGAATTAAAATTTAGTCTCCCAAAGTTGACACAGGACGTATCTTCCTGATTTTTCTTCCATCATTTTCTCTGTCCAAAATGCCTTCTTAATCATTTTCTGGTGTCAAGAATATTATTGAAGAGTGCCATATATCTTTATGAATAGATGGTGCTTTTGTGTTTTTTCCTGAGAGCTGGAACGTTCTTACCTCTTCAGGTGGCAGTTAGCTGTCTCCTCTCTGTCCAATTGCCCCTGTCTTCCTACCCATGCTGTCATTCTAACTTCTTTACAACCAGATTGGTTCAAGGTTGTCAACACCATCAGATTTAAATTGAATTGGCTTTCAATCTCCAAGTTTTTGGTGAAGTTAATTGGCTAAGCTGGAAAAGACTTGTTGTCTTGGTAAAAATTCTGCTTGACTCTTCGATACAAAATGTTTTAATCTGTGCAGCTGCACTTTAATTGCTGTTCAAACATTCGTTTTGACTCTAACCACCAAAACAAACACCATCGTTCAAAGGGACCATGCAACGTTTTCCCCCACTTTTCAATGTTACCATTTTTACACACCATGTTTGCAACAAAATGATGAGAGTTTATTTTTTGAAGCTATGTCACACAAAATAAGGTGTTACTTTAACAACGTGTTATATTGATTTGTGAAGGAATGGTGTCTCCAACTCCCTGTCTCAGGCACCTTTTGCTTCTGATTGGCTCATTAACCTCCTGCATTTGTGTCAGTTTAACTCTGTAATAGCAGCAATCTCTTGGGGTCAGAAGACCGTGGGTTAATATCCAAACCAGCATTAGACAATAACCACCAACAATTTCTCACTAACGAGTACAATTGTTCACCCAGGAAATTCTGTGTCACTGCCCAGGAGTTCTGTGGCTCATTGTGTGGCTGATCCCAGAGCCATCTCCTCATCCACACATTTGCAGGTGTGTCCGGGAGATGGAACTGGTCCTCAGCCTTGAGATTGTTGGCATTCCTTTCTCTGCTTCCTTTTCCATACTTCCTCATGTTGCTGGGTGTTCTTAAAGAATTGTATCCCTTCCCACAGCAGGGTCCCTCAAGTTGGTTCCTTCTGAAAGATGGCCTCCCCTGCATTGACATCTGTGATGCATTTGTTGGGAAAATCTTCAGGAAGTCTTTGAAATGCTTTGTTTGACTTCCTCCCATTGCACCGGTATCTTTGGGCTGGGTGAAGATGATTTCTTTTGGCAGTGGAAATTCAAGGATGCTAAGCAGGTGGCTGGCTCAGCACAGTAGGGTTTGGATGTTCATGCTCTCGATGCTGGTTTGGTTAGCTGCTTTAAACATGTTGGTGTTTGTACACCCACCCTTCCAGCTGATGCAGAGAATCCATCTCAAACAAACAATGTTGGTACTTCCCAAGGACCTTGAGGTGGCGTCTATATATAATCCAAGTTTCAGAGCCATATCGAAGAGTTGAAAGGCTAGCTGCCTTATACACAAGGATCCTGGTCTCAGCACAGTGGCCTTGGTCATCAAAGACTCTCATCTTCAAGTATCCGAAGTCAGTGCTTGCAGACCAGACATGATGTTGAATTTCCATATCGATGTCAACCTTAGATCAGAGGTGGCTTCCCAAGAAGGGGAATACTCCATGTTTGGGAAGATTTTTCCATTGATTGTATTGAAGGGATGGGCTGGATCTTGACCTGACATGGGTTGGTAAAGGATTGGAGTCTTTTTGAGGTTGAGGCTGAGACCAATTCTTTGGAATTCTTCCACAAAGGTGATAAGTGAGGATTGAAGATTCTCTTCCGGGACAGAAGAGATTGACACCCGAACACTATAGTTCCATGAGTGAGGTTGGTGTCATTTTCTTATTGGGCTCCAACCTGTTGAAGTTGGGAAGTTTTCTGACCATCCTGACGATAATGTCCACCCCGCTGGGAAACTTGGTCTTGACAAGGTGCAGATTTGGTGGCGATGAAAATGGAGACGTGGATGGTGGCAAGGACAATTCCCTGCTTGACCCCTGTCCTGACCTCGAAGGATTCCATTGGTGAGAACAGTCACTGACATCATGTCATGGAGGGGATGGAGGATGTTGATGAAGTTCACTGAACAGCTGGCCTTTGACAGGATCTTCCGTAGCACTTCCTGGTTGATGGGGTCAAAAGCCGTGCTCAGGCCAATGAGGCCATGTCCTCATTCTAAAGCAACGACCAATGCAGATGCCTCATCTACTCCTCAATGTCCATCAATGAAGACCATATGGAGAGGTTGGTATTGTCCTTGGCATTTCTCTTTTAATTGCCAGGCAGTGAGAACCACATCCCTGGTTCCATTTGGAAGCCACACCATCCTTCAGGAAGCATTTTCCCTCTGAGACTAGGAGAAGGCGGATAGAGAGGATTTGGGCAATGGTGTCCGGTGACGGAGAGTAGGGAGATTCCTCAATTATTCCCATCATCTACTTTGACTCCTTTCTTGAATTGGAGGAGCTGGTTTGGACTGGGGTGGACAAAGTTAAACATCACACAACATCAGGTTATAGTCCAACACACAACCATCTGATGAAGGAGCGTCGCTCCGAAAGCTAGTGTACTTCCAAATACACCCTGTTGGACTATAACCTAGTGTTGTGTGATTTTAAACTTTGTCCTTTCTTGAAGACGGTGGTAATGGCAGTATTCCTAAGGTCAGCAGGATTTTACCTTTATCCCAGATTCAGGAACAGTGAATGGAGATGACGGGTAAGCTCTGATCCTCCGAGTTGGAAAATCTCCACTGGAATCCTGTCTAATCCTGAAGCTTTTTCCATTTTCCGTGTGTGTAATGGAGGCTTTGATGTCTGCTACTCTTGGTGGGAGTCCACGATGGTCTTCAAAGGGGAGCTGGAAGGTTTCCTCAAACACGTCCTCATTGCTGATTGGTCTGTGAGTTAGGAGTTTGTTGAAGTGATCTCTCCATCAGAAGCTGATGGTTTCTCTCTCTCTCTAACGGGTGCTATCCTTACTCTGCACCAGTTTGAGGCCGAGGCTGTGGGCTCTGTGTATTGCTGAGGTGGCCCTGAGGAAAGCCTGGTTCTTGTCAACAGTGAGCAGCAGCTCCTTAGTTTCCAACCACTCCCTCCCCCCATTGGTTCTTTATTTCCCTCGTTGCTGAGTTCTCCTCTTTGCCTCGCTGGTGATGTCATTGTGGACGCACGGACAACTTTCCTCCTCTTGCCAATGAGAATCATAGAATCACTAGTGTGAAAACAGGCCATTCGATCCATCGAATCCACACTGACCCTCCAAATAGCAGATCAGGCAGCATCCAAGGAGCAGGAGAATCAACGGTTCGGGCATAAACCCAGACCATTCCTGATGAAGGGCTCCTGCCTGAAACGTTGATTCTCCTGCTCCTCGGATGCTGCCTGACCTGCTGTGCTTTTCCAGCAACAAACTCTTGACTCTGATCTCCAGCATATGCAAACCTCACTGTCTCCTCCAAAGAGCATCTCACCCAGACCCACCCCTCCTAACCTATCCCTTTAATCCTGCATTTCCCCTGGCTGATCCACTCTAACCTGTACATCCTTGGACTGTGGGAGGAAACCAGAGTACTCCATGGAAACCCATGCAGACACGAGGAGAATATGAAAACCTATCACAGTCAGTCACCCGAAGGTGGAACCGAACCCCAGGTCCCTGGCGCAGTGAGGCAGCAGTGCTAACCACTAAGCCACTGTTCCACCCTGAGGTCTTGCATGATGTGGTCATTCACGCCAAACCAGTCTTGGTGTTTCCCGTAGCCTATGGTGTCTTCACAGCAGGAGGTGATGGCTGTTTTTGGCTCTTTCCACTCTATGAAAATGAGCTCTCGGGAGATTTTGGTGAAAACATTGTTGGGCTCTCGCTAAGCTGCTTGATTCATGAAGCTGCTCAACTTAGAGGTGTTTTTTTCTGAACTGTTTCTTCACCTTCAGCTGCTTATGGTGATATTTGATGGACATTGAGGAGCAGATAAGCTGGTGGTTGTCCTGCAGTCGCCATTGCTTTGGTAATGAGGCCATGTTTTATGGATTGGGATTGAACGATGGTGAAGTTGATCAGGGGATCAAAGGATAACTAGGGAGAGAATAGGGCCCCTCAAAGATCAGCAAGGTAGCCTCAGGACCTGATCAGGTACACCCGAGAACTCTGTGGAAAGCTAGGGAAGTGATTGCTGGGCCTCTTGCTGAGATATTTGAATCATCGATAGTCACAAGTGAGGTGCCGAAAGACTGGAGGTTGGCAAATGTGGTGCCACTGTTTAAGAAGGGTGGTAAGGACAAGCCTTTGGCTTTGATCTTTATGTCGTCATTGTCTCCAGGAATAATGCCAGAGGGCTGGAGGATTGCAAATGGTGTTCCCTTGTTCAAGAAGGGGAGTAGAGACAACCCTGAAAATTATAGACCAGTGAGCCTTACTCCGGTTGTGGGTAAAATGGTGGAAAAAGATATAAGGGATAGGATTTGTGAAGGGTCGGTCGTGTCTCACAAACCTTATTGAGTTCTTTGAGATGGTGACCAAACAGGTGGATGAGGGTAAAGCAGTTGATATGGTGTATATGGGTTTCAGTAAGGCATCTATAAGGTTCCCCACATTAGGCTATTGCACAAAATATGAAGGCTTGGGATTGAGGGTGATTTAGCAGTTTAGATGAGACATTGGCTAGCTGAAAGAAGACAGAGGGTGGTGGTTGATGGGAAATATTTATCCTGGAATTCAGTTACTGCAAGGATCTGTTTTGGGTCCACTGTTATAGAGTCATAGAGTCACAGAGGTGTACAGCATGGAAACAGACTCCTCAGTCCAACCCGTCCATACCAACCAGATATCCCAACCCAATCTAGTCCCACCTGCCAGCACCCGGCCCATATCTCTCCAAACCCTTCCTATTCATATACCCATCCAAATGCCTCTTAAATGTTGCAATTGTACCAGCCTCCACTACTTCCTTTGGCAGTTCATTCCATACTCGTACCACCTCTGCGTGAAAAAGTTGCCCCTTGGGTCCCTTTTATATCTTTCCCCTCTCACCCTAAACCTATGTCCTCTAGTTCTGGACTTTCCCCACCCTAGGGAAAAGACTTTGTAAAGACTTTGCCTATTTATCCTATCCGTGTCCCTCATGATTTTGTAAACTTCTATAAGGTCACCCTTCAGCCTCCGACACTCCAGGTAAAACAGCCCCAGCCTGTTCAGCCTCTCCTTGTAGCTCAAATCGTCCAACCCTGGCAACATCCTTGTAAATCTTTTCTGAACCATTTCAAGTTTCACAACATCTTTCTGATAGGAAGGAGACCAGAATTGCACACAATATTCCAACAGTGGTATAACCAATGTCCTGTACAGCCACAACATGACCTCCCATCTCCTGTACTAAATACTCTGACCAATAAAGGAAAGCATACCAAACACCTTCTTCACTATCCTATCTACCTGCAACTCCACTTTCAAGGAGCTATGAACCTGCACCCCAAGGTCTCTTTGTTCAGCAACACTCCCCAGAACCTTACCATTCAATGTATAAATCCTGCTAAGATTTGCTTTCCCAAAATGTAGCACC
The DNA here is from genome assembly GCF_020745735.1 of Hemiscyllium ocellatum. Lineage (NCBI taxonomy): Eukaryota > Metazoa > Chordata > Chondrichthyes > Orectolobiformes > Hemiscylliidae > Hemiscyllium > Hemiscyllium ocellatum. The sequence continues at coordinate 138,271,844 of NC_083404.1, forward strand.
TCACACTTAACTAAATTAAACTCCATCTTCTCAGCCCATTGGCTCATCTGATCAAGATCCTGTTGTAATCTGAGGTAACCTTATTCGCTGTCCACTACACCTCCAATTTTGGTGTCATCTGCAAACGTACTAGCTATACCTCTTATGCTGACATCCAAATCATTTATGTAAATGATGAAAGTAGAGGGTCCAGCACTGATCGTTGTGGCACTCCATTATTGTTTGTCAATTTTATAAATGACCTGGATGAGGGCATAGAAGGGTGGGTTAGTAAATTTGTGGATAACACTAAGGTCAGTGGAGTTGCGGATAGTGACAAAGAATATTGTCGGCTACAGACAGACATAGATATACTGCAGAGCTGGGCTGAGAGGTGGCAAATGGAGTTTAATGTGGAAAAGTGTGAGGTGATTCACTTTCGAAGGAGTAACAGGAATAAAGAGTACTGGGCTAATGGTAAGATTCTTGGTGGTGTGGATGAGCAGAGAGATCTAGGTGTCCATGCACATAAATCCTTGAAAGTTGCCACCCAGGTTGATAGGGTTGTTAAGAAGGCTTACATTTTGTTAACTTTTATTGATAGAGAGTTTGACTTTCAGAGCCACGGGGTCATGCTACAGCTGTACAAAACTCTGGTGCAGCTGCACTTGGAGTATTGCAAACACTTCTGGTCACCACATTATAGGAAGGATGTGGAAGCTTTGGAAAAGGTTCAGAGGAGATTTATTGGGATGTTGTCTGGTATGGAGGGAAGGTCTTACAAGGAAAGGCTGAGGGACTAGAGGTTGTTTTCATTAGAGAGTCAAAGGATGAGAGGTGACTTAATTAAGACATAAAAGATAATCACACAACACCAGGTTATAGTCCAACAGATTTAATTGGAAGCACACTAGCTTTCGGAGCGATGCTCCTTCATCAGGTGGTAGCTCTATCACCTGATGAAGGAGCGTCACTCTGAAAGCTAGTGTGCTTCCAATTAAACCTGTTGGACCATAACCTGGTGTTGTGTGATTTTTAACTTTGTACACCCCAGTCCAACACCAGCATCTCCAATTATAAGATAATCAGAGGGTTAGATAGAATAGACAGTTAAAGCCTTTTTCCTCGGATGGTGACGGCTAGCACAAGGGGACATAGCTTTAAATTGAGGGGTAATAGATATATGACAGATGTCAGAGGTAGTTTCTTTACTCAGAGGGTAGTAGGGGTGTGGAACGCACTGCCTGCCACAGGAGTAGACGTGCCAACTTTCAGGGCATTTAAATGGTCATTGGATAGGCATATAGGCAAGAAAGGAATAGTGTTGGTTAGATGGGCTTCAGATTGGTTCCACAGGTTGGTGCGACATCAAGGGCCAAAGGGCCTGTAATGTTCTAAGAACTGATTAGGGATGGTCAGCATGGCTTTGTGCGTGGGAAACCATGTCTCACAAACTTGTCTGAGTTTTTGGAGAAGTAACAAAGAGGATTGATGAGGGCAGAGTGGTGGACATGATCTATATGGACTTCAGTAAGGAGCTTGACAAGGTTCCCCATGGGAGACTGGTTAGCAAGGTTAGATCACAGGGAATTCAAGGAGAAGTAGCTATTTGGATACAGAACTGGCTCAAAGGTAGAAGACAGAGGGTGGTGGTGGAGGGTTGTTTTTCAGACTGGAGGCCTGTGACCAGTGTCATGGAGTCATAGAGATGTACAGCAAGGAAACAGACCCTTCAGTCCAACCCATCCATGCCGACCAGATATCCCAACCCAATCTAGTCCCACCTGCCAGCACCCAGCCCATATCCCTCCAAACCCTTCCTAGTCATATACCCATCCAGATGACTCTTAAATGTTGCAATTGTACCAGCCTCCTCCACTTCCTCTGGCAGCTCATTCCATACACGTACCATCCTCTGCGTGAAAAGGTTGCCCCTTAGGTCTCTTTTATATCTTTCCCCTCTCACCCTAAACCTATGCCCTGTAGTTCTGGACTCACCGACCCCAGGGAAAAGACTTTGTCTATTTATCCTATCCATTCTCCTCATAATTTTATAAACCTCTACAAGGTCACCCCTCAGCCTCCGACGCTCCAGGGAAAACAGCCCCAGCCTGTTCAGCCTCTCCCTGTAGCTCAGGTCCTCCAACCCTGGCAACATCCTTGTAAATCTTTTCTGAACCATTTCAAGTTTCACAACATCTTTCCAATAGGAAGGAGACCAGAATTGCACGCAATATTCCAACAGTGGCCTAACCAATGTCCTGTACAGCAGCAACATGACCTCCCAACTCCTGTACTCAATACTCTGACCAATAAAGGACAGCATATCAAACGCCTTCTTCACTATCCTATCTACCTGTCACTCCACTTTGAAGGAGCTATGAACCTGCACTCCAAGGTCTCTTTGTTCAGCAACACTCCCTAGGACCTTACCATTAAGTGTATAAGTCCTGCTAAGATTTGCTTTCCCAAAATACAGCACCTCGCATTTATCTGAATTAAACTCGATCTGCCACTTCTCACCCCATTGGCCCATCTGGTCCAGATCCTGTTGTAATCTGAGGTTACCCTCTTCGTTGTCCACTACACCTTCAATTTTGGTGTCATCTGCAAACTTACTAACTCTACCTTTTATGCTCGCATCCAAATCATTTATGTAAATGACAAAAAGTAGAGGGCCCAGCTCTGATCCTTGTGGCACTCCACTGGTCACAGGCCTCCAGTCTCAAAAACAACCCTCCACCACCACCCTCATTCTTCTACCTTTGAGCCAGTTCTGTATCCAAATGGCTAGTTCTCCCTGTTTTCCATGAGATCTAACCTTGCTAATCAGTCTCCCATGGGGAACCTTGTCGAACACCTTACTGAAGTCCATATAGATCACATCTACTGCGCTGCCCTCATCAATCTTCTTTGTTACTTCTTCAAAGTATTGTGCTTTGTCACTTCAGCTGCTTCATCAATGACCTTCCCTCTATCATAAGGTCAGAAATGGGGATGTTAGCCAGTGATTGCACAATGCTCAGCACCATTCATGACCCCTCAGATGCTGAAGCAGTCCATTTTCGAATGCATAAGACCTGGGCAATATCTGGGGTTGGACTGACAAGTGGCAAATAACATTTGTGTCACACAAATGCCAGACAATGACCATCTCCAACAAGAGAGAATCTAACCATTGCCCTTTCAAGTATAATGGTCTTACTTTCACTGAAACCCCCACTATCAGTGGGGGTTACCGCTGACCAGAAACTGAACTGGACTAGCCATATAAATGCACTGGCTACAAGGGCAGGTCAGAGGCTAGGAATACTGCAGTGAGTAACTCATCTCCTGACTCCCCAAAGCCTGTTAACCACCTACAAGGCATTTGTCAGGGATTTGACGAAAGGGCCTCCACTTGCCTGACTCCTCCCAAAACAAAGCAGCCCACTTGATTATGGAGGTGTATTCCTGATGAAGGGCTTTTGCCCAGAATGTCGATTTTCCTGCTCCTCGGATGCTGCCTGAGCTGCTGTGCTTTTCCAGCACCACTCTAATCCAGAGCCCACTTGATTACCATTATATCCACAACCATCCACTCCCTCCCCCATCGACGCTCAGTAGCAGTGTGCACTATCTACAAGATGCACTGCAGATATTCGCCAAAGATCCTCAGACAGCACCTTCCAAACCCACAACCACATCCATCCAGAAGGACAAGGGCAGCAGATACATGGGAACACGACCCCCTGCAAGTTCCCCTCCAAGCCCCTCACCATCCTGACCTGGAAATATATCGCTATTCCTTCACTGTCGCTAGGTCAAAATCCTGGAATTCCCTCCTTAAGGGCATTATGGGTTTACCCACAGCACATGGACTGCAGTGGTTCAAGAAGGCAGCTCACCCCCACTTTCTCAGCACCACCTTCCTAACCTGCAATCTTTTTCCCGATCTCTCCGCCCCCACTCCCTCTCTGGCCTATCACCCTCACCTTAACCTCCTTCCACCTATCACATTCCCAACGCCCCTCCCCCAAGTCCCTCCTCCCTATCTTTTATCTTAGCTTACTTGGCACACCTTACTCATTCCTGAAGAAAGGCTTATCGATTCTCCTGCTCCTTGGTTGCTGACTGACCTGCTGCGCTTTTCCAGCAACACATTTTTCAGCTCTGATCTCCAGCATCTTCAGTCCTCACTTTCTCCCACCTTCTCAAGGGGCAACTAGGGAAGGGCAAGACACCCATATACTGTGAATTAAATTAAGAAGGTCAGTGCAATTGCTCCTCATTCAAAGACATGTTGCTTTGGATGTGATAACATCCTTTTACTTCTGTAAAGAATTTGATTTGGTTCATTGGACTTTTATTCACTCAGGCATCTGGTCTTCACTGACTGACAGTCCAGAGTTGGTTGTCAGCATAATTCACATGGAGAAAGTGAGGACTGCAGATGCTGGAGATCAGAGCTGAAAATGTGTTGCTGGAAACGCGCAGCAGATCAGGCAGCATCCAAGGAGCAGAAGAATCGACATATCGGGCTTGAGCCCTTCTTCAGGAATGAAGAAGGGCTTATGCCCGAAACGTCGAATCTCCTGCTCCTTGGATGCTGCCTGACCTGCTGCACTTTTCCAGCAATACATTTTCAGCATAATTCATAACACAGTATGGATTATCCAGCAAATGTTGGTCCAATTGTAGAATTCCATCTAATGTGGGGCATTGTGCTGCAAGCACAAAGTGGGTTAGTTACTGTCAGTATCATACCTATAGCACACAGTCAAAGGGACACACTGTTTGATACAGTCCACTAGTCTATACACCTACATTCCTGACAATACAGAGCATTAAAACCCACCCCTGAATTGCAAATTGTCCTGGTGAATACAGGAGGAAAAGTTTAAAAAAAAGTTTCCCTTAGTAATACCTAAACCAGAATTCCCTAACTGTTGTGATGAGATTTGAATATGAGTCTGAGAGATTCTCAGTCTAGTTCGCCACTTTACAAGTCCAATAGCACAGTCATTATGACACTGTCCCCTGTAGAAGGATGTGGAATTGAAACATTCTTGTCCAATCATCAGGGCAGCAGAGGTTTATAATTAATTGGTTATTATTTCTACCAAACAATACTGAGGAAATAGGAGTGAATCTATAATTGTTAGCAATAAACCTGCGTTAAATATTGTGCACAGTCCTAGTCTCCATATTATACAAAGAAAATGGAGATCCAGGAAGAGCATTGAGTACAGGAGTTGGGAGGTCATGTTGCGTTTGTGCAGGACATTGGTTACTTTTGGAATACTGCATGCAATTCTGTTCTCCCTGCTATAGGAAGGACGTTGTTAAACTAGGGTTCTAAACAAGATGTTACCAGGCTTGGAGGGTTTGAGCCAGAGGGAGAGGCTGAATAGGCTGGGGCTGTTTTCCCTAAAGAGGCTGAGGGGTGACCTGGCAACATCCTTGTAAATCTTTTCTAAACCCTTTCAAATTTCGCAACAGTCCGAACATTTCGAAGCGGTCTCACAGGATGGATATATAAACTAAAGGAGTGCATACCCACGAGTCACTCATGTGCGACAGTCACTGATAAATCCAGGAGAAACCTTTATACCCCGAAAATGCTGACAGTGTGGAATAGCTTTGATGTACTTAATGGGGAGGCTGGACCATAACATACCAAGGAGCACAAGTAAGCCATTCAGCCCATCGAATCAGCTCCACCATTCACTTCTCTGATAATCCTCCACTTCCATATTGCCCTTCCTGATTACAAAATCTGGCTCAGCCTTGAATATGCTCAATGTCCCAGCCCCTGCAGCCCTCTGCAATAAAGAATTCCACAGATTCACTCCCGTCTAAGAGACAAAATTCCTCCTGATCTCTGTTTTAATGTGTGAGCTGGGAGGTATTGGGTTATAAGATATTGTGTTATAGGTTATCTTTATTAACTCACTCACCGGCTTGCTAAACTTTACTTATCAGTCCTCGCTACCAGCAGTCTTTACCTCTGAATAAATGTAGCTTACAGAACAATATTGCCCCCATTATGAAACACCATCATGTTAATCAGCCCTAGCAATGATCTCCTGGATCTGAATAGATTCCCCAGTTAGCAAGTACTTGTTGAATATTTCTTAAATGGGCCATTATTCCCTAAAGAAACTAACTGACAAAACAGTGCTTCCATGAAATTGCATGAATGAATGAAACTCAGACCGGCAAATAGCAAATAAATATTACAATCCAGCTGCAGCAATCGGCTTAAAATCCTTTATTGTTTTGTTAAGTGCTGGTGAAATTTCTAACTTAATCGGAGTATAGTATATTTGCTAACAGTTACCTATTTAAAAGACAAAAAGCACTTGATTGTGCAAACAATCTGGACAAACATCCCTAATCCCATCAGCAGTCATGATGTGGAGGTGCCGATGTTGGACTGAGATGGACAAAGTTAAAAAGCACCCACCACCAGGTTATAGTCCAACGGGTTTATTTGGAAGCACTAGCTTTCAGAGCGCCGCTGAGCTATAAGCTGGTGTTGTCTGATTTTTAACTTTGCCCTTCAGAAGTAACAGCCAGCATTTATCACATGTTTTAACCCATCTCCTGGCTCCCAGGACAGAAGCCCTTCAAAACTTTGTGTACTCTCGATAAAAAATGTACCACTATATTAATGGAATTTTTATATTTGTAAGAACTGTGTGTGAAGGGGCTCTTGTTAGAACTGTATTTCGGCATTATATTGCTCCCTCCAACTTGTGTTGTGGTTGCTGAATAAAAGAGGCTATTTTCGCCACTCATTGATTCCGGTCATTATTTGCATATGGAACCTTATTCTGAGATTATTCCTTCTGGTTTTAGATTCTCCCAAAAGGAGGAACAACCTCTTCACATTTCCCCTGTCAAGTCCCCAAAGAATCTTGTATGTTCCAATAAACGTCCCCTTTCATTCTTCAAAACCCCAGGCCCAACTTACTCACCCTCTCCTCATAAGACATTCCGTCCATACCCAGGATCATCCAAGTGAACCTTCTCTGGATTGTCTCCAATGTCAGTCTATCTTTCCTTAGAGGCAGGGCCCAAAGCTGTCCATAGTGTTGGATGGAGGAGAGGAAACAGATGGATATGCTGATGGGGTGAAAGTGTCTTCCCCGTCCCCCTCTGTCGAAGCAAAACACTCAGAGACACAGTACAGTTTTACCTCCTTCATCTTTATTCCGGGCCCTGGAGGGAGAGAGAACGATCGCCCATATGCACAAAGACATGAGTTCACAGTCTTCTCTGGAACAGCAGTTTCTTAATGAACTATATAGTCATTTTACAGGGAGGAGCATCCAGATAAGGCAACATACATATTGATTGAGTGACAATTACAGTCAGCGAGTATCAATAGTTAAGATAGCTGTTATACAATGAATAACTAACTTCAGATAATGAATACTTTTCACCTTGTTAACTGATGTTACACACTGAATGCTACCTCATCTTGTTAAATGACTCTACATAATGAATGCTTTCCCACCTTGTTAACCCATTACCCTTGTATCCAGCACCCCAATATTAACTGCAAGTGCTTATCTGATCTGAGTCATGCTCAGCTGAACCTCTTGTTTCACAAACCTCAAAACTTAACTCATTCCCTGCCTGCTTATACTTGATACACATTCTCATTCCCTCCTTTTATCTTTTCATGATAACCGATGGCATTACCAGCTTTTATAAGAATTTGACAGCCAGTACTTAAGCAAGTTATTGACATAGCATATATTGATTATAACAAAAATTACTAGTCTGTTACAGTAATTAGAGTTTGAAGAGTTTCCATGTGGAAAAAAGTTCACCAGTAAAGTTTTTAAATCCACCATCCTTAGTGACTACTCCATCCCCTCCAAATCGAGTGGAAATGAGTCAGTTCTCCAAAATCTTCTTCCGTTAAGTCCAACCTGAAAACAAAATTCCGTCTGTTCTTGTATCACTGCTCGGAGAAATCTGATTTCTTGGATAAGGTCAGTTAAATACTTAACAAAACTGATGAGACTTTTATCCTTCCTGGAGATGCTTCAGATGGAGGATACCAGCACATCTCAGTGTGCAGTGCAGCAGCTGCAGCTGGAGGCTAGGTGAATGCAGCATTCACCTGAGTGTGCAGTGCAGCTGCTGCATCTGGAGGCTAGGTGAATGCAGCAGTCCTTGCTGCTTCTGCTCCCACTCTGCTGTTAAATGTAACAAAGCCAACTGGCTGTTGTGATGTTAGCTTGATCAGTGAACCTTCATATCCCTTAAATGATCGAAAGACAAGGTAAAACTCACGTGGTTTAATGTCCATGGGAAGGTCACAGACAAAAAGCGCACAGACCTCCTCTTCACTGTTGTTAGCTTCTTCACGTCTCATAGTCACACCTGGGGAGCTGATTGAATCGGTTGGATCAGGTTGTGGAGGGGTGGGCGGTGGTCCGAACGCCTGCTTTACCCATGAATGGAGAAACTCTAGAGACGATGTTAGCTGCTGAAAATATCTTTGCATTTCCTCTCTCATTCCTTCCTTGCCAAGGTGGGTATCTGTCTGAAAACAGTCACACATTTAACCACACTAAATTGTGTCTGCCTGTTTTGACATTCCTTGAATTCTTGAAGTCTATTACTCTGTTCACTATTTATGACATTATCAAGTTTTATACAATCCATAAACTTCCAAATTGTACTGCCTAAACAATTCAGTCAATGATAACCAACAGCCAGTGGTTCTAAAATCAAACCCTCAGGGGACCCCATTCAGACTATTCAAAAATTATTTTCCTTTAACAAATTGAAACTTGCCTAATGTGGAAACTGTCAGGAGAAGTATTTCAAAAACCTGGAACAGTAAGAAAACAACAAAATCTTTCCTGTGCTTTAGCAATTGAAGAGGCAGTTTCAGTTCAGATTTAAATCTCAAATATTCATGGGAAAGAAATGCTGAATATTTTAAAATGTTCTCCAAATGAAACTGGGAGAAAGTGAGGACTGCAGATGCTGGAGATCAGAGCTGAAAAATATGTTGCTGGAAAAGCGCAGCAGGTCAGGCAGCATCCAAGGCTCATTGCAGGATAGATTGCAGTCCTTTTATCAGCAGAACCTACAAGGTTCCCATCTCATTTAATGATGTGGAGGAGCCAGTGTTGGACTGGGGTGGGAACAAGGTTAAAAATCACACAACAGCAGGTTATAGTCCAACAGGTTGATGGACACGCTGACCTATGGAACTAATCTGAATTCCTGAAGAAGGGCTCATGACCGAAATGTCGATTCTCCTGCTCCTTGGATGCTGCCTGACCTGCTGTGCTTTTCCAGCAACACATTTTCAGCTCCAAATGAAACTGCCCAAATAAAACAGTGGGAATTATGATGGCAATTTTGGTAATGATCAACATTCTTTGAATTTGCAATATGAAGGGGGCCAATGATTAACAGAACTGAAACAGCTCGGCCTTAAGTTCAAATATTCCCTAAAATCTTAACAAAACATCAAACTCAAAAATGCACTCTTTTTATGAACACTCTGCATTAAAAACACAGCAGCAACAAAGATATTATAATACAATACTCTCATCTGGCTAATGCATGACCACTGACAAAACTGTTTGTTTTTAAACAGACAATGTAGCATTTCAAACAAATCAGGGGCTCAATGCACTTAATCAATTTGCTTTAAGGTTACAAGTTTAATAATTTTAAAAAGGACATAATGTTGCACAATTTCAAATAAAAACAAAATCAGTTCCATTACATAGCCCACCAAATACATTGAATTGAGAGCCGTATTCAAACGAGGCAAAACAGTTACTTAAAAAGATTTTCCAAGCCAGTATTTTAACAAACCAAACTTTTTAAACATCAAACATGGCACAATCTACATTCAAACTTTCCTTTTTCAACCCAAGTGTTAGTACAACCTTAATTTCAGCATTTCTCGATTTTAAAAGTTTTTTTTCATCCTCCCACTGAAATCACACTTATGAGAAAGAGAAAGCTCTCGCAGCAGAGCACATGACGCCGCAGTCCAAGCCACTCTCTTCCCCCAGAACAAAGAGTCACAGAACCTCAAATTTTGTCACTAGGGAACTTTAACCCCTTTCTCACTTTACTCCTCACAGGGACTTAACCGCAGAAAACCCGAACCTCACTTAAACACAGAAAACTCGACCCCCACTTAAACACAGAAAACTCGAAGTCCAATTAAACACAGAAAACTTGAACTCCAGTTCAACGCAGAAAATTCGAACCCCAGTTCAACACAGAGAGCTCAAAGCTCAGCACAGTGTGGAGGATTTGAACCTCAAATCAACCCACCCAGTAGACTTTAGATTAGATTAGATTACTTACAGTGTGGAAACAGGCCCTTCGGCCCAACAAGTCCACACCGACCCGCCGAAGCGCAACCCACCCATACCCCTACATATACCCCTTACCTAACACTACGGGCAATTTAGCATGGCCAATTCACCTGACCCGCACATCTTTGGACTGTGGGAGGAAACCGGAGCACCCGGAGGAAACCCACGCAGACACGGGGAGAACGTGCAAACTCCACACAGTCAGTCACCTGAATTGAACGCAGGTCCCTGGCGCTGTGAGGCAGCAGTGCTAACCACTGTGCCACCGTGCTGCCCCCAGTACCACACAGAGGACTCAAACCTCAACCACGCAGCCCCATTCCCCAGGGGTCTTGAACCCCTGTATCACGCAGAGGACGCAAACCTCAATCCCACCCCCCACCCCGCCTGGGGACTCTAAACCTGTACCATGCGCAGAGGACTCAAACCTAAATCACACACCCCCTCCCCCCAGTACAGCACAGTGGACCCGAACCTCTGCATGCCAGCACACTTGTGAAACTCTGTCTCTCAATTGAACTAATTATTGTCTGAGGAATCTATAGAATAGAGAGCGATCAAACGAGGGGACTATCTTCGGCACACAGCAATATCGAGGGGGACAAACGTTTAAAATCTTACCTTGTGGGCCCGTCTGGCTCAAGACACCAATGTTCCAGGTGGCAGCTGACGCCGTCTGATCGTAACTATTCGTTTGGATCCTGCCGACTACGCCAATATTGTCATCCCAATTCCACTCCCCCCCCCCCACCTCCCACCCCCCAGTCAAAGCAAAACACTCAGAGACACAGAATAGTTTTACCTCCTTCATCTTTATTCCGGACCCTGGCCCAAGTGCACAAAGACATGTGTTCACGGTCTTCACTGGAACAGCAGTTTCTTAATGAACTATACAGTCATTTTACAGAGAGGAGCATCCAGATAAGGCAATATACATATTGATTGGATGACCATTACAATCAGTGAGCGTCAATAGTAAAGATTAAGCCATCTGGTGTTGCACAATGAATAATTAACTTCACGTAATGAATACTTTTCACCTTGTTAACTGATGTTACATACTGAATGCTACCTCATCTTGTTAAATGGTTCTACATAATGAATGCTTTCCCACCTTATTAACCTATTACCCTTGCCTCCAGCAGCCCATTGATAACTGCAAGTTCTTACCTGATCTGAGTCATGCTCAGCTGAACCTCTTGTGCCACAAAACTCAGAACTTAACTCATACCCTGTTTGGTTCTTTCTGATACACATTCTCAAGAGGAAGAGACAGATGGCTCATGTGGGGTAGAATCACCTGCATGAACCAATTGGGCTGAATGGCCTGTTTCTATGCTGTAATTCCAACCTAGTTGAAAAAAAAATGCAATTATTTCTTTGAAGAATTCTATAAATAATGGATTTATGGAGGCAGGAACTCAGGCCCCATTTCATTCATGTTCAGTCACCAAAGGCCATCGATCCTATTCGGTTGTGAGTCTAGCTCCAACTGAACATTGACAATCTGAGAACCTTGGTGCAAACACCCACAGAACAAAGTGCCAACAGAGAACAAGTTAATGAAACAACTCCTGGACAAAACAGGTACTCACCTGCTGCGCCATGTGGTACCATTTCTATTCCCACCTGTGAAGGAATGTACAATCCACAAGAAGGGCTGAGTCAGTGGAAATAAAACTGATAAGATGCAGGGGCTGAGAGATTATACCTTCCTTTTTATTCCTTTTTGCCTCTTGGGCCTAACCACCTCGTTTCACCTGAATTCTAGTAGAAAAGCCAGCACAGTTTGAGCAGTTAAAGTATTACATTGGGTTAAAAGCTCAAGAATCGCATTACGAATGCTTGCAGGAGCCCTTGTGGTACAGTGGTAGTGTCCCTGCCCCTGACCCAGAAGGCTCCGGGCTCAAGAGTCCGGTAAAAATGGAGTTAGGCTCATCATGAGTGGGGGTGGTGTGAAAAATTGTTCAGAGGTGCGTAAGGAGGATTCCTGAACAGGGAGGAGATGGAAAGCTACGGAATGCTAGTATCTCTGAAGGGAGGCCATTCTTCCCTTCTGTTCTTCCTGGTCCCCTTCTGGAGTTAGTCCCACACCTGCCACCCTTTCCTTGTGGTGTGTAATCTATTTTTTCTCCTTTCTCAATGTTTCTCCAGTTCCCTTTCAAATGCCCATCTCCATTACACTCTCAGACAGTGCCTCCTTTCATTGGTAAGATGGGCTAAATGGCCTCCTTTAATTTGTAACAGTTAGTCAACCCCATGAAACTATCACTTGTTGTAAAAGCCCATCTGGTTCACCCATGCTCTTTAGGGAGGGAAATCTGCTGTCCTTACCTGGTCTGACCCTACATGTGACTTCATACGCACAGCAAGTGTTTTACCAGACGTTGGCTGACTATCATGTCCATCGAGGTAAGACCAAGAGACAGAGGAGCAGAAGTAGGCATCGAGAAGGGGCCTCACTCAATTTTCCCAAATTCTTGCCAGAATCCATATGGTTTCGGGCCCAACAGTGGTCATTACAGAAACCAACTCTATATTCCAGAGAGAAGTTACATTTTGCACAGTGCCAGGGTGGGATTTGAACCTATCCTCATGGCATCAGCCTGAACCTTTGGATAACTTGTTCAGTAACATCATCACTGAACTTCAACTGAATGGGTGCAGCCCCAACAACACTCAAGAAGCTCAACACCACCCAGGACAAAGCAGACTGCCAGATTGGCACCATATCCTCAGAGGTTTACACCCAATACTTTGACATCGCCACCTCCTGTTGCTGCCTGGCTAGCTGTGTTTCTCTGCTTGTCTACCTTGGATTCCAGCATCTGCAGTTTTTCTGTCTCTAACTACATCCACAAGCATCTACTCCCTCCACCCACCATTGCTGAGCACTTTCTACGATAGTGGGGTTGACCTGCCTTCCTGAACCGCTGCAGTCCATGTGCTGTGGGTAGACCCACAATGCCCTCAAGGAGGGAATTCTAGGATCCTGACCCAGCGACAATGAAGGAACGGGGATAGATTTCCAAGTCAGGATGGTCAGTGGCTTGGAGGGGAACTTGCAGGTGATGGAATCACCATTTGCCAGGTTAAAGTGCCAAAGAAATCACTTGGATTTTTAGTCCAATTTACTATCTCGTGAATGAGGAGCAGGAATAGGCCATTCAGCCCCTTTGTCCTGCTCCACCATTCAACAAATCATGGCTGGTCTGATCTGGAACATCAAATCTGTGTTCCAGCCAATGCTAATAACATTTCAGCTCCCTTAACACAGGATGCTGGGAGTTGTGGTGAGGTTACATATTGCATTACACAAGGTTATAAAATTGTGTGAGCAATCAGAGAGTCGTACTCTATGACATTATTAGTTTTGCATTTTCCAAAGCGGGGAACCAGGAATTGTTTTGTCTTCCACAACTGTTCCCGCAATTCAATCCAAAATTCGGTCTGCTCTCACTGCCTCTTACTAAGGCACGTGGGAGAAACAGCTAAGGACTATGTTCAAGTTCTCGAAGTGCTCCTTATTGTTCTTCTCTGTTATTAGCACATCATCAATGACGACCTGGAGTTGACCTTGTAATATGTTCTCCATCATCCACTAAAAGATTGCATAAGCTATTAATACTCCAAATAGCAGCCTCGTATATTGGTACAAATCCTGATGGGTATTAATTGTAGAGTGTTTCTGGGAATCCTCATCTAACCACAGTTGCAGGTACATATGGCTCATGCCCAGTTTTGTGAGGGACTGCCCCCACCTCCATGTGAGGTGTGACAATACTGTGGCTTTCAGGGGGTGTATTTTGTCCCAAGTTAGAAATCACACAACACCAGGTTATAATCCAACAGGGTTATCTGGAAGCACTAGCTTTCGGAGCGCCGCTCCTTCATCAGGTGGTTGTGGGTCCAAGGTGCTTCCAAATAAACCTGTTGGACTATAACCTGGTGTTGCATGTGATTTCTCGCTTTGTCCACACCAGTCCAACACCGACACCTCCAAATCATATTTTGTCCCAGTTTCTTTTAAAATCTCATTTAATACAAGATAATTCTATTTCGACACTAAGAATTTATCCTCATTTAAGGGCATCAGGTAACCAGCCTCAGAATGTCAGGCAGAAAGGATGGCCCAGTGGTATTATCATGAAACTGTTAATCCTGAGACCCAGCTAATGCTCTGGGGACCTGGGTTCAAATCCTACCAAGGCAGAGTCTAATATTGACCATGAAACAATTGTTAGGGGAAAACCCCATTGGGTTCAGTCATGCCCTTTAGGTAAAAAGATCTGTCACCCTTACCTGGTCTGGCTGACACGTGACTCCAGACCCACAGTAATGGGGTTGACACTTAATCACCCAATTAGGGATGTGTAAGAAATTCTGAATTAAACAAAGAGATGCACAAGTCAGCATGAAAGACAACCAGAAAATCCGAGTAGCTTGCAAAAGCTCAAAGCAGGTTTACAGAATTTAGCAAGTAACCATCAGGAAAACTAACCCCTCCCAGTAAATAGCTGCACCTAAAACACCACCAAAGCAAATTCCTGACACAACAAATATCCTGAAGACACTCAATCTGAAAGGATCCCTCCCTGGCGATCCCAGAACAATCGGTCTGGCCTCCAGATGGAGACAAGCCACAAATACAGCAACCCTTCCCACCATCTGGATTCAGGGCCTGGAATGATGTGGGTTCAGGTCCCCCTCACCCCAGGCAGGTGGTGGTGGAGGTACGCAGCAACCAGGCATGGGCAGTAATTGCGGGCACGGCCAGTGATGCCAACATCCCATGACTGAACTACCATCACCGTGGGGATGGTAGCTGTACCAGCCACATGGCTAATAGCAGTTCCAGAGGCCGGGGGAATCTTCTGGAATGTTTGAGGAGCACTGACTATGGAGATGGGTGTGTAAAAGTTTGTTGTACTTACAGTTTTTGATCTTTGAGATGGCGTTGAAATACTGTTTGTTGAGAGTATGAATTCTTCTTAGAATATCGTACAGATTGGGCCCTTTGCAGCTCTGAAAGTGTATGACCCTCAGCTGAGGCAGGGTTGACTGTAGAGAGGTTGGGTGCCAGCGCATTGCTGTGAGTGAGGAGTGGAGGATCCTAAAGGAGAATTGTTTCTGGTGGTTTTGAATCTGCGGTCTGTACTGGTCGTCTTGTTCGGTTCCGAACTGTGTTGGGTTGAATGTAGCCCAGAGTCCGTGTGGGATCAGTTGGTTATGGAGGCAGACACTGAGGAAGCAGATGTGGCTGTGGTAGTGAGTCTGTTTCAGTACATGGTTGAAGATTCACCTATTGTATACTTTGCTACCTTCTCCCCATCCCCATCCCCCCATTTACCTCTCCATTCTGGAGGCTTCCTGCCTCTATTCCTGATGAAGGGCTTTTCCCCGAAACATTGATTTTCCTGCTCCCCGGATGCTGCCTGACCTGCTGTGCTTTTCCAACACCACTCTGATCTGAACTAAACAGAGTATGATCCCTTAGGCTGATGCACCTTCATGCAGCATTGAGGGAGTGCTACACTGTCTGAGGGTGAAATGTTAAACTGAGGCCATCGGTTAAGTGAGATGAAGTAGACCATTCAGCCCATCGAGTCGACTCCACCATTCAATGAAATCACGGCTGATCTGATAATTCTCAACTCCACTTTCCTGCCTTGTCCTCGTACTTGACATGACAGCAAATACCCTCGCCAACTTTTATAGGTGCACCATCGAGAGCATTCTGTCTGGATGTATCACTACCTGGGATGGCAACTGTACCATTCAAGATCGGAGACGGTTACAGAGAGTGGGGAACTTGGCGCGGACAATCACAAAGGCCAACCTCCCATCTATAGCATCCATCTACCAGGCCCGTTGTCAATGAACGGCCGCCAGCATTCTCAAAGATCCATCCCACCCTGGCAATGTTTTTCTACAAAAAAAAGTCAAAACAACAGCAGTTTTAAAAGAGAGAAGAGCAGACAAAGGAAGCACATAGTGAGAACAGTGCAGGAGAGAAAGTGGGCGAGAGAGAGAGATAGAGAGAGAGAGAGAGAGAGAGAGAGAGAGAGAGAGAGAGAGAGCCTGCACAGTTACTGCTTTTGCTGTTTTTGAATTCATGTGTCGCTGGACATCGGAGTGCGTCTGGGAAAATTAACATACAGTGAATTTCACAACTAATCTTGGAGGATCCGGGTTGGGAGAAGTTCACAGCATTGAATCAGATAAGTTAATTGTTGTTTTAAGTCTGTCCAAGAGAAAGGCTGCAGTAGTGAGTATAGTGGGTTCTTTCTTGATTATATGTTTTTGGAGATAAGTCTCTTGATTAAACTTAAAATATAAGCCATAGCTATTTATTTAACCTGGGGCAGTGTTTGTAGAGGAATAAGACGATGTTATTTTCTGGGTCTGTAGATTGTGAAGGAGCAAAAATGGCCTTTGCAGTGAGATGTACTTCTTGTCAGATGTGGGAGTTTAAAGAGAGTTTAAGGGTTACTGCGGATTATATCTGCCATAAATGCTGTTGGATGCAAATCTTATCAGATCGAGTGGATCGGTTGGAGAGATAGATAGAAGTGATGAGGAATTTGCAACAGCAACAGTATGTGATAGATGGCAGTTATAGGAAGGGGGGAAAGTCTCAGAAACAGTCACATAGATGGGTTAACTCTAGGAAGGATAAGAGAGGTAGGCAGCTAGTGCAGGAGTCTTTTTGGATATACCCATTTCAAACAGGTATGCTGTTTTGGAAAATGTAGGGGGTGATGGGTTGTCAGGGGAACGTAGCACGAACAGCCAAGTTTCTGGTGTTGAGACTGGCTCTAATGCAATGAGGGGTACATCGGCTTCCAGTTAGGGGATTCTGTAGTCTGAGACGTTTCTGTGGCCAGCAGAGAAAAATCAGAATGGTGTGTTGTTTCCCTGGTGCCAGGATCAAGGATGTCTCAGAGAGGGTGCAGAATGTTCTCACGGGGGAGAGGGGCCAGCAAGAGATCATTGTCCACACTGGAACTAACGATATTGGAAGGTAAAAGGTTGAGACTCTGAAGGGAGATTACAGAGAGTTAGGTAGAATTTTAAAAAGGAGGTCCTCAAGGGTAGTAATATCTGGATTATTCCCAGCACTAAGAGCTAGTGAGGGCAGGAGTAGGAGGATAGAGCAGATGAATGCATGGCTGAGGAGCTGGTGTTGGGGAGAAGGATTCACATTTTTGAATCATTAGAATCTCTTTTGGGGTAGAAGTGACTTGTACAAGAAGGACGGATTGCACCTAAATTGGAAGGGGACTAATATACTGGCAGGGAAATTTGCTAGAACTGCTTGGGAGGATTTAAACTAGTAAGGTGTGTGTGTGTGTGTGTGTGTGTGTGTGACTGGCAGCTTAATGTTCCAGGATGCAAATGCTTCAGGGAGGATCAAAAGGGAGGCAAGAGAGGAGGGGGAGTGGCATTTTTGATCAGGGATAGCATTACAGCTGCGCTGAGGGAGGATATTCTAACTCTGAGATTACATGCTCTGGTCCTTGACTCTCTGTCAAGGGGAAACAGCTTTTCCACATCTACCCTGTCAAATCCTCTAAGAATTTCAGTAAAGTTGTGTCTTATTCTTTGATATTCCAGTGCATACAGGTTAAATTCACTCAATGTCTCCTTATCAGACTGTCTCTTCATTCCTGGGATCAGCCGAGTGAACATTTTCCGAACTGTCTCCAATATCAGTCTATCTTTCCTTCGACAAAGGATCCAAAATTGTTCACAGCATCCCAGATGTGATCTCCCCAACACCTTCTCCAGTTGTAGTAAGACTTCTCTACTCTTACATTCCAACCCTCTTGAGATAAGGACCAATGTTCCATTCGCCTTCCTGAGGACCTGCTGCCCCAGTGTGCTCGCTTGCTGTCTTTTGTGTACAAGTCTCCCTCAGGTCCCTTTGTGCTGCAACTTTCTGCAGGTTTTCTCCATTTAAAAAGTATTCTGTTCTTTTGTTCCCCCTTCCAGACCGAACTTTGCTTTTTCCCACATTATTCTGCACTGCCAATCTTTGGCTCACATACCTAACCTATCAATATTTCTCTGTAAACTGCTTGTATCCCTTTTGCAACTTTATCTATTCTAACTTTTGTTTGAATAACTGAACAAATAAATTAAGAGCAGGAGTAGGCCATTCAGCCCCTTGGGACTGCTCCACCATTTCACAAGTCACAGCCGATCTCATTATATTGGTAAGTCCATTTGCCTGCCTCCTTTATCCCGTGGTTTAAGCCAATCCCACCATCTGCCCATTGAGATACTGTCTGGAGTATCTTGAACTGTCGGTATAAAATCACAGAATCCTTACAGCGTGGAAGCAGGCCATTCAGCCCATCAAGTCTACACTGACCTAGACTTAACCCCCTACTTGAGAGCCATGTTTTTCCCATGGCTAATCCAGCTAGCCTACACATCCCTGAACTCTCTGGGCAGTTTAGCATGGCCAATCCACCCTAACCTGCACATCTTTGGACTGCGTGAGGAAACTAGAGCACCCGGAGGAAACCAGAGCACCCGGAGGAAACCCACACAGACACGGGGAGAATGTGCAAACTCCACACACACAGCCGCCGAGGCTGGAATTGAACCCGGGTCCCCTGGTGCTGTGAGGCAGCAGTGCTAACCACTGAGCCACCAGCTAACTATGTACTCACTGGTTCTGAGGCATATCCTTGCTTAACTCTAAGTAAAAACTCTTCAACTTCTTACCTCGAGGAAACAAAAACTCAGTAAAGAAACGAGTGAACATTTGGAAATGAATGTACCAGCTGTACTGGAGCTCTGTGCAAGACAATGTGGACCAACACACACCATTCACAGGTTTTAGATTAGATTAGATTACTTACAGTGTGGAAACAGGCCCTTCGGCCCAACAAGTCCACACCGACCCGCCGAAGCGCAACCCACCCATACCCCTACATTTACCCCTTACCTAACACTACGGGCAATTTAGCATGGCCAATTCACCTGACCCACACATCTTTGGACTGTGGGAGGAAACCGGAGCACCCGGAGAAAACCCACGCAGACACAGGGAGAACGTGCAAACTCCACACAGTCTGTCGCCTGAGTCGGGAATTGAACCCGGGTCTCAGGCGCTGTGAGGCAGCAGTGCTAACCACTGTTGTACAGGTTGTACAGATTTTGTTTACTTCTGGTTATGTGTAGTAACACTCCTTTATTTATTACTGTACATAGGAGGGGCTCTAGTGCAGTGTCTAAGACCTCCATTTCTACGTGCTCATTCATGACTGGTGTCTGCTCCCCGACGATGCCAGATTCGTGTGATCACCTACATCCTCATGGTTTCCATGGACCTCATTCTTGCTCCCTGTCCAGCCCAATACCCGCACCTGTCCAGCCCAATACCCACACCTGTCCAGCCCAATACCCGCACCTGTCCAGCCCAATACCCACACCTGTCCAGCCCAATACCCACACCTGCCAATCAATACCTTAGCTCTCTGCTTTGTAATTCCTTCAAAACAATTGTGAGGATCGATGGAACTGGTTTGCTTCTAAGAAATGGCATTAGTCTTTGTCTTGTACAGGAAGCTGGTCACTTGGTGGCAATGTTAGTAATCCAGAGACCCAGGCCAGTTCTCTGGGCAAAAGGGTTCAAATCCCATGCCGACTGGTGGAATTCAAACTCAATTAACAAATCTATAATTCAAAACTAGTCTTCCTGATGGTGATCCTATCAACCATAAATTAAAACCCCATCTGGTTCACTAGTGTCCTTTTGGGAAGGAAACCTGCTGTCCTTACTGGGTCTGGTCTCCATGTGACTCCAGACCCAGTGCAATATGGCTGACTCTTACCTACCCCAGAAAGCCATTGAGTGAGACAATTAGGGATGGACAATTATTGCTAACCTTGCCAAAAACACTCAAATGCATGGAATCCCTTTGGGTGCAGAAAGAGACCATTCAGCCCATTGAGTCTGCACCAACCTGCTGAAGAGTATCCCAGCCAGACCCACCACCCCACCCTATCCCTGTAACCCTGCATTTCCCATGGCTAGCCCACTTAGCCTGCACATTCCTGGACACTAGCACGGCCAGTCCACCTAACCCACACATTACTGGCCTGTGGGAGGAAACCAGAGCACCCAGAGAAAACCCATTCAGACACAGGGAGCTTGTGCAAACTCCACGCAGACAATTAATTGAGGCTGGAATTGAACCCAGGTCCCTAGCGCTAGGAGGTAGCAGTGCTAACCACTGAGCCATTTTTTAGAAAGCTAATTTGTTCTTGGGAGTATTAATTTCTTCAGGTGAAGATGGTCCCGATGGTATAACTCACAGAACAGTTCCTGCAAAAGCAAAAGCAGCAAATGTGATATCTAAATTTAAATTAGAAGCCAGGAATATGGATATAGGTCATTGGAGTGCAGCTGAGTTGGGATCATTTCAGAGTCTACAGGCAGCACTCAGAACTCCGATTCAGAACATCAGGAGTTCAAGTGTCCCCCTGGAGAATACAGCACAGAAGTCCAGACTGACACTCCCAGTGTATAGAGGGACTGCTCCATTGTCAGGGATATCGTCTTTCAGGTAAGACATTACACTAGACCCTCTCAGATTTGAAATTAAATACTCAACAGCACTATTTGAAGAACAGGAGAGAGTTTTTGTCTGTCCTGACTGCACCAAGGCACAGCACATTCCTGTCCACAAATGAGCTCTCGCATTTTCCACTTTAAGACAGTGGTGATCTGTCAAAAGTACTTCCGAGGTTGTCAAGTGCTTCGGCACAGTGTGTGATATCAGACACTGGCTCTGGAAGGGTCAATGTTGGGGTACAGTACCAGGGGTTAATCTGATGATGACATCAGCTCCTGGGTGATGATTTGAGAAGTCTCACTGTCAACTGCAATGGGGTCTCATGTGCCGTAAAGTATCTGAGTGACTATACCTCACTGGCCGATGTTACTTATATCCACTCACACAATAACCTACATCCTGTTGCTCAGGCAACTGCCTCTTGTTAAGACTTATTATTCGTTCATCCTCTTCCACTATAACTAAACAGACCCTTAGACTCTGTGTAGATTTGTGACCATGTTGACTACACCTTATACCCAGGAGGAGAAAGTGAGGACTGCAGATGCTGGAGATCAGAGTCGAGAGTGTGTTGCTGGAAAAGCACAGCAGGTCAGGCAGCATCCGAGGGGCAGGAGAATTGACGTTTCGGGCATGAGCCAATTCTCTTGCTCCTCAGATGCTGCCTGACCTGCTGTGCTTTACCAGCACCAATCTCTCGACTACACCTTACACCCATCAGAAGCTGCTAGGAGTTGTCCCCAAGACATATAACATGGCAATCAGCAGCAGGCATCATTGTTTAAGTAGCTCAAGGTAACAACAATGAAATAAAAAAATGGCCCAGGATATTTCAAAGATATGTGAGTTTATCTCTTGAAGAACAGTATGACAGCTGTTGTGCATCTACAAGCAGAGAAACAGATCTTGAGGAATGAGTCCCAACGCAAAAGCAGTACCCAGGATGAAATCTTTGTAGAGGTTTTGTAGAGGATTCCTGAAGAAGGGCTGATGCCCGAAACGTCGATTCTCTTGTTCCTTGGATGCTGCCTGACCTGCTGTACACATTTTCAGCCCAGGATGAAATCTGGCTGGTAAGAGGCACAGGAGAGATGGGGTGGATTAGGAACAGAGTGAAAGAACTAGCGACACTTGGCACAGAATCCTGAGGAAAAAACTGACAGTCCTGAGCCAGGTTCACCTGGTAATTCACTGTTCCTGAAATACATTTTAAAATCACTGTAGCTAAGGGAGAAAATGTTAGATAAACAGTGTAAAGAACAAGGCTGGAGAGCAGAGAGGTGAGAAGGAGCACTCACCAGTTACAGAGACAGTGCCACCATAGGGAGTGACACACTGTCAGAGGTTCTGACAGCAATTAATTTAAACTGAGGCTGTAGAATCAGCAACTTTGCAGATTTACATTGATAAAACAGCAACCTGAATGACCTAGAAGGTGGAGTGCAACGAGTGTTATACGAACTTAAAGATTTTGACACGATTTGGAAATAACAAATTTCAACTATAGTTTTAGCTGTACAAGCACAGCATCCAAGGGTTTCAGCGTGTAACATCGACTCTCCTGCCCCTCAGATGCTGTCTGACCTGCTGTGCTTTTTCAGCTTCACGTCTATTAACCCTGACTTCCAGCATCTGCAGCCCTCACTGTCTCTGAGTTTTGGCAGGAGATCTATTAAGGCCCCCAGCCACAGAAGCCCATTTGTAAAATTGGGGAGAGAGATGGCCGTTGCATTTCGGCTGTGAAAAGCAGGAAAGAAAACAATTTAACTCAGAAAGAAGTGGGGAAACTCTGCCAGGCCATGCCGCAGAGTGCCAGGTTTTCTGAGGGTGGGGGGGAGGGGCCAGCATTTTAAATGCAATATGGGCAAAAAATTCACAACAAGCAGTACAGAGATGCAACATAGCAACATCATAGAATTTAAACCTTTAAATCAAGCGAAACATGACAGAATTTATACAATACAGAATCAGTTTATTTGTTCCTTCATCCAGATCGTGAATATAAAATGTGAATAGTTGTGGTCCTAACACTGGCCCTTGTGGAACTCTCCTAGTCACTGGTTGCTATCCTGAAAAAGACCCCTTTATCCCCATTCTCTGCCTGTCAGCCAATCCTCTATCCATGTCACCCTCAGGTTAAACTCACCACCAACTCTCTCTAAGGTCTGGTAACTATGATCTGGAGGTGCCAGTGTTGGACTGGAGTGGACAAGGTCAAAAGTCACATGACATCAGGTTATGGTATAACCTGGTGTCATGTGACTTCTGACTATGGTCTAGTAAGACTATGGTGACTTTATCTTTTAACTGGTCATATCCCCTTGATAATTATCATTATTCTCCTCACACAACACTTTGAATTGTGCTCTACACACACAATCACTCTCTCTCTCTCTCACATTCACACACCCATACCTACACAGTCTTGTCATTAATACTGACTCTTGGTGAACTCTGCCGTGTTTTCTCTCCCAGTCCAACACTGGGACAAGGCATTCCTAGGGATGGTAATGGTGGTGACTGAGACAGTGTGTAGAAGATACAGTCCCACGAGTACGCTGGCGTAACTCTGTTGATTGACTGCTCAGCGGGTCAGCTCTCCCAGTCTCACCACAAGTCCCCAGATGTTTGTGGGAAGGGCTGTGTGGGACTGACTGAGCAGGGGGTGCCTCAGCTGATGCTGGGTGGTCTATCCAATTGAGGGCACAACCACAGTCTAGAGAACTAATCAAATTGTACAACCAAGGAGCAAGAGGAGACCGCACAGCCCTTCATACCTGCTACATGATTCAATAACTTCATGACTGACCTGATTTTAACTTCAATTTGACATTCTCACATATCCCCGATAATCTTTTATCCCCTTGGAAACCAAGAGTCGATGTATGCCTTAAAGATTCTCTATCCACTGCCTTTTGAGGAAGGGAATTCCTCAGACTCTCAACCCTCTGAGTGAAAAAGTGTTTCCTCATCTCGGTTTTAAATGGGTGCCCCTTATTTGTAAACAGTGACCTCCAGTTCTAGTCTCTCCCACAAGAGGACACCTCCCTTCCATATCATAAGAGCATAAGACCATAAGACATAGGAGTGGAAGTAAGGCCATTCGGCACATCAAGTCCACTCCGCCATTCAATCATGGCTGATGGGCATTTCAACTCGACCTACCAGCATTCTTCCCATAGCCCTTAATTTCTCGAGACATCAAGAATCTATCAATCTCTGCCTTGAAGACATTTAGCGTCCCGGCCTCCAGTGCACTCTGCGGCAATGAATTCCACAGGCCCACCACTCTCTGGCTGAAGAAATGTCTCCGCATTTCTGTTCTGAATTGACCCCCTCTAATTCTAAGGCTGTGTCCACGGGTCCTAGTCTCCTCGCCTAACGGAAACAATTTCCTAGCGTCCAACCTTTCCAAGCCATGTATTATCTTGTAAGTTTCTATTAAGTCTCCCCTTAATCTTCTAAACTCCAATGAATACAATCCCAGGATCCTCAGCCGTTCCTCGTGTGTTAAACCAACCATTCCAGGGATCATCCGTGTGAATCTCCGCTGGACACGTTGTCCACACAGTCAAGTCCCCTAAGGATCTTGGATGCTTAATTTCAGTCACCTTTAACTCTCCTGAACTGCAGAGGACACAGGCTCAGCCTTTCCTCATAACAGACAGTGGTCAGACCACAGCTGGATTCCTCCAAACAGTGTCAGGCTCCTTATCTAAGGAATAATGAACTGGCATTGGAGGCAAGAGAGTGGTGCTGGAAAAGCACAGCAGGTCAGGCAGCATCCGAGAAGCAGGAGAATTGACTCTACACGCAAAAGCCCATCATCAGGAATTGGCTGGAACCCTCGGGGGTGGTGAGATAAATGGGAGGGGGGTGGGGCTGGGGGTGGGGTGGGGAAGGTAGCTGAGAGTGGATGGAGGTGGGCGATGGGTGATAGGTCAGAGAGGAGGGTAGAGTGGATAGGTGGGAAGGAAGATGGACAGATAGGACAGGTCATGAGGGTGTTGGAGCTGGGGTAAAGTGGGGGGAGGGGAAATGAGGAAACTGGTGAAGTTCACATTGATGCCCTGGGGTTGGAGGGCCCTGAGGTGGAACTTGAAGCGTTCTCCCTCCAGGTGTTGGCTGGTGAGGGAGTGGTGGTGGAGGAGGTCCAGGACCTGCATGTCCTTGGTTGAGTGGGAGAGGGAGTTGAAGTGTTCAGCCATGGACAGCAACCCCTCTGCTCCGTGGCTGAACACTTTAACCCACCCCCTCCCTCCTATCTGCTGAGGACACGCAGGTCCTGGGCCTGCTCCATTGCCCCATAGTATCCAGCGATGTGCAGCCTAGGTGAGTTGGAAAGCAGGGCTAGGGTAAGGGGGTGGGTGTGGATGGGATGCTCTTCAGGGGGTCAGTATGGATTCACTGGTCTGAATGGCCTACTTCTACACTGAAGGGATTCTATGAGGAGTAACAGGAGACATTTGCCAGAGTTTCATTCCAGTTGCCATGTTCCTGGCCTGTTTGCGTTCATCTGAAATCTATCACTATCCACCTCCCACTTCACAATCACTCCGTCTTTTGCAGCCCTGTACATCCAAATCTAGGCCATTAAGATATTGTTTGTTATTCACTCACAGGGTATGGGTGTGCCAGTATCGGCCAGCAGTGATGCCTGGCCCTAACTGGGTTAAGGGTCAACCACATTGCGGTGGGTCTGGAGTCACATGTGGACCAGGCTGGGTAAGAACGGCAGATTTCCCTCTCTAAAGGACATTAGTGAACCAGATGGGTTTTTTTTACGACAGTCGAAACTGGTTATTTTTTAAAAAATTAATTCAAATTTCACTGTCTGCTTGGGTTAGAGTTGAACCCATATCTCTTGAATCCCTGGTTGCTAGCCCAGTGACATTACGATCTTACGCCACCATCTCAGTAAACATTAAAGAAACAGGATTCTGTGACTGGAGTACCATTGATACCTTTCCCTCATCAATTTAACAGCTCCCTCCCTCCCTCCCTCAGGGTATTGTGGGTCTACCCACAGTACATGGACTGCAGCAGTTCACCCCCACCTTCTCAAGGGGACAACTAGGGACGGGAAGTAAATGCTGGACCCACGTCTACAGCCCATCAGTAAATTTTTTAAAAGTATGATGAACTCACTGAGTTTGTAGTGTTGGGATATGATGCAGTTATTTTGTTCTCTCCCATGTTTGAATTGACTTGAGATTCTTTCATGTTCATTTTGTCAGAATACAACATCCACTGTAACAGAACTATTGCCCAGAGATTGTGTGCGGCTGAGATTCTGCTATTTACAGCTGTTCCTCTTCAGGGAGAGAGAATTTCCCAAATTAGATTCCGTGGAATTGTGAACTGTTGCACATCTACATAGAACTCCAGCTGCAGAGCACTCCCCCCAACATCCAAACCTTTCCCTAAAAACCGTCTCACCCCCCTCCTGCCTCCTTCAGAACACTCCTTACAACAGATATTCTTTGAGTCTAGGAATCAGGACGTCATGTTGAGAGTGTAGAGGACATTAGTGAGGCCTCTTCTGGAATACTGTGTCCAGTTCTGGTCATAGGAAGGATATTATTAAACTGGAGAGGGTTCCGAAGAGATTGCAGAGAATGGCGGGTTTGTGTTTTAATGATAGGCTGGGGCATTTTTCACTGGAGTGTAGGAGGTTGAGAGGCGATCTTACAGAGTTTTATAAAATCATGAAGGGCACAGGAAGGGTGAATAGCAAAGGTCTTTTGCCGAGAGTGGGGGATTTCATGAGTAGGCGGCTTAATTTTAAAGTGAGACGGGAAAGATTTTAAAAAGACACAAGAGGCAGTTTTTTTACACAGTGTGGAATGAACTTCCAGAGGAAGTGGTGGAAGTGGATAAACTTACAATGTTTAAAAGACATTTGGGTATGCATATGAATAAGAAATGTTTGGAGAGATATGGACCAGGAGCAGGCAGGTGGGACAAGTTTAGTTTGGGGATTATGGTCAATATGGACTAGTTGGGCTGAAGGGTCTGTTTCTGTGCTGAATGACACGAAGATGCTTTTTGTCGTGTTTTAATATCTCCTGATGTAAAATCAAAACCAATAATCATTCCTGCAAATACCTTGGGACATAAACGTGAAGGAGTAGATGTTTAGGGAAAGAATTCCAGAGGGCGTAGGTTTGCTCACTGAGCTGTAGGTTTGATATCCAGACGTTTCATGACCTGGCTCGGTAACATCATCAGTGGCGACCTCCAAGTGAAGCGAAGCTGTTGTCTCCTGCTTTCTATTTATATCTTTCTCCTGGATGGGGTTCCTGGGGTTTGTGGTGATGTCATTTCCTGTTCGTTTGCTGAGGGGTTGATAAATGGTATCTAGATCTATGTGCTTGTTTATGGCGTTGTGGTTGGAGTGCCAGGCCTCTAGGAATTCTCTGGCATGGCTTTGCTTAGCCTGTCCCAGGATAGATGTGTCGCCCCAGTTGAAATGGTGGGTTTTTTTTCCTCCGTGTGTAGGGAGAGAGGGTCGTGTCTTTTTTGTGGCTAGCTGGTGTTTGTGTATGCAGATGGCTAACTTTCTTCCTGTTTGTCCCAAACCCTAAACCTGAGCTACAAACCTTCACAAGCCTTGCAAAGAATTCCAGAGCTTAGGCTCCTGGCAGCTGAAGACCCTGGCCTTCAATGCAGAGTGTATAACATCAGGGGAATGGGTGAAGAGCGCAGGATGACAGTGTGGAGGCAGCTAAAGATGGAGGTCATCGTGAGGTTTCAATGGATTGGAAGATGAGGATGGGACTTTCAAAATTGAAACCAAGAACTAAGCTCAAGAGAATTTTGAGACAGTGGAACTGAGTGACCAGCGCAAGGAGTATATGAGGTGGAGAGCAGAGATAAACCGAACCAATAAAACATGAAAGAGAAAAAAATATATGGTCAAGCTGAAGGGGTGACATGAAGAGGGTGGGAGAAAACATTAACAGTAACAGGAACCATTTGGGATAAATAGACTGTATGCTACAAATTACATGTAACCTTCAGAACGAGGGAATTAAGAAGGCAAGCATGGTTAGAATGATCACTTAGTGTTGACAGGCTTGGTGTAATGTCATTTTATTGGGAGACACTTTCACAACCTACTGGTTACATCAAGATTCGGATAAGGAAAAAAAATCACCAGCTCGTAGAGCCCAGTTCCCGGGCAGAACCCGGTTCCTATGTATTGATCTTTGGAAAGAGAGTGGGGATCCTGTGGGATTCTCTGGTAAAACATTACTGGTAAAAAATGAGGTCTGCAGATGCTGGAGATCACAGCTGCAAATGTGTTGCTGGTCAAAGCACAGCAGGCCAGGCAGCAGATGCTGCCTGGCCTGCTGTGCTTTGACCAGCAACACATTTAAAACATTACTGGACCCAATATGTAAAATGATACATTCCGGTAGCTATTACAGAGACAGGGCTACAGGGTGATAGGGGTTCGGACCTAAATGTGCTGTGCCCTTCAAGATATATGAAGGACAGGAAGCTTGAGAAAGGTGCAGGGGTGGTTCTGTTAGTTAATGATTGTATCAGCACAAAGGGATGGCCTAAGTTCAAAGAGATAAGGTTGGGTAGAGATGAGAAATTAAGTGTAAGAAGTCACATGTAAGAGCTGTGCACAGATCCCCGACAGTAACCCACTCAGCAGCTCCCCCATGTGGCAGGGAGGATGTAATAGTGAGAGCCTGTCAGAAAGGGGCAAAATGATAATTACGGGATCGAGTCTGATGGGCAAATGTATCCTTGATGGCCAATTCATAAAATGCGTTCAGGATAATTTTGGACAGCAGAGTGGTGGTGTAGTTTAATTGGTATTGGCCAAGAGCCACAGGATAATGATCTGGAGATGTGGTTTCAAATCCCAACCACGGCAGACAGGGAAATCGGAATCCAGTTTAACAAAGCATCTGGAATGAGAAGTCAGTCTAATGGGGGAAGAGCAGATTAGGGAAGAACTCCAGCACTTTGAGCCCTGATTCACCAGGGTGACTCTTTGGATCAAGGGACAGACTGGCTCAGTGGTTAGCACTGCTGCCTCACAATGCCAGGGATCTGGGTTTGATTCCAGTCTCAGGTCACTGTCTGTGTGGAGTTTGCACATTCTCCCCGTGTCTGCATGGGTTTCCTCCAGGTGCTCCGGTTTCCTCCCACAGTCCAAAGATGTGCAGATTAGGATGGATTGGCCATGCTAAATTGCCCATAGTGCTCAGGGATGTGTGGGTTAGGTGCATGAGGCAGGGGTAAACATAGGGTAGGGGAACGGTCCTGGGTGGGTTACTCTGCAGAGGGTTGGTGTGCACTTGCTTAGCTGAAAGGCCTGTTCCACACTGGAGCGATTCTATGATTCTAATGTGTCAAGAATGGTTGAACAGATTAGGACTTAATTCATGAGAATTTTAAATAATTGAGGGGTGAATGTAGCTGAAAATTGGAGGGATACAAGAGAGGCTAGAATTGGAGATTTTGAAGGAATTGTGTTTCACCAGAGGGTGGTGAGAGTCTGGATGCACTGAGAGAAAACCTCAACCTTTAAATGTACTTAGATGTGACACTCCAGTACTTCTCATCCATAGGGCTAAATGTGAGAAAGTAGGACTGGTGTCAATTTGGAGTTTCTGTTGGTGCACACTCAATAGACTGAAGGGTCTCTGCTGTAGTGGGTGGCCCTACGATTCACGTTGAGGGATTCCTGAATTCCGAGATGCGGAGGTGTCGATAACAAACATAAGAAAAACTTGCAGGAATAGGCCATTTCAGCTCAAGTCTGGCTCACCATTCTATAAGCTGAAAATGTGTTGCTGGTTAAAGCACAGCAGGTTAGGCAGCATCCAAGGAACAGGAAATTCGACGTTTCGGGCCAGAGCCCTTCATCAGGAAGTCTTGCAAGGATGCCTTCCTTGAAGAAGCTCTCTTCCTCCCACTACAAGGTTTTTTTTACTCACCATTCTATAAGACCCAGGTTGATTTACCCCTGGCTTAATTCCTCTTTCACGCTCACTCCTCATAGCCTTTAGCTGCTGGATATTTCAAAACCTCTATCAACCTCCTCTTCAAACACTTTCAGAGACCTCACCTCTAACTCTGGGGTACGCATTCCAGACATACACTTCACGCTGGGAGAAGAAATTCCTTCATATCTCAGATTTCAATATTTATCTCCTTATTGTGTAACCAATGTTCCATAGTTTGAGTTTTCTGCACTGATGTAAACACAGTTTCACAACATTTACCCTGCTGAGCACCTTCAGAATCTTGTAAGTTTCATTCAGCTTATACCTTAGTTTTTAAAATTCTGATGAATTAAGCCCTGATATGTCCACCGTTCTCAATAAGAGCCCTTGATTGGCTGATGAGACCGATTCCTGCAATCTCTTTTGCTCAGCCTCAAAAAACAGAAACCAATGCTGAGATGCAGGAATTGGAACTAAACACAGTACTCCAATAGACAGTACAGTAGGGCATGCCAGGATGGAGGGCTTATGCCCGAAACATCGATTCTCCTGCTCCTCGGATGCTGCCTGACCGGCTGTGCTTTTCGAGCACCACTCTAATCTAGACTCTGATCTCCAGCATCTGCAGTCCTCATTTTCTCCCAGCAGCACGAGGGAACGTCAACCCGGTGAAGTCACCAAACAGGATCACTTGGACACCAAACAACATAAACAGCAAGTGACAGGCAGAGCTAAGAAAATTCACAACCAACGAATAAGATCTAATCTCTGCAGTCCTGCCACACCCAGCGCGAATGGTGGTGGACAATTAACCACCCACTGGAGAAGGAGAATCCACAAATATTCCCATCCTCAACGATGGAAGATCCCAGCACATCAGAGAAGGCTGGGGCATTCACAACAACCTTCAGAGCAAAGTGCCAAGTGGATGATCCACATCAGCCTCCTCCAGAGTTCCTCAGCATCACAGATGTCAGTCTTCAGTCAACTGAATTCTTGCCACATGGCATCAAGAAACATTTGGAGGCACTGGATACTGTAAAGGCTATGGGATCTGACAAAATTCCGGCAATAGTATTGAAGACTTGTGCCCTAGAACCTGGCCCTCCCCTAGCCAAGTCGTTCTAGTACGTTTACAACATTGGCATCTACCCGACAATGAGGAGCTGAATTCTAGAGATGACGCAATGGTGATTACCATTAACATCAAGGCCACACTTGACTGAGTATGGCATCGAGGAGGCCTAATGTAACTGGAGAGAATGGGAACTGGGGGAACTGTTCATTGGTTGGAGTCACACTTGGAACAAAGGAATATGGTTGTGGTTGTTGGAGGTCAGTCATCTCAGCTCCAGGACATCTCTGCAGTGGTCTTCAGGCTAATAAACCTGTTCAAGATGTTATTACACACAGCAATTTAAACCTCTACCTCCTATGTCATATGTGGAGACACCACCTCTGCACCACAAAACCCCACTAGTTCTTCAGGGTAGTGTCCTGGCCCAACCATCTTCAGCTGCTTCAATGACCTTCCCTCCATCATAGACAGTTGCCAATGATTACAAAATGCTCAGCATCATTCGTGATTCCTCAGCAGTCCATGTCCAAATGCAGCAAGATTTGGACAATGTCCAGATTTGGGCTGACAAGTGACAATATTCACACCATACAAATGCCAGGCAATTATCATCTCTAAAAAGAGAGAACTTATCCATTGCCCCTTGATATTCAAAGGTGCTACTATTCCTGAATCCTCCACTATCACCATCCTTGGTGTTGCCATTGACCAGAAACTCAACTGGACTAGCCATGTATATGCAGTTCCTACAAAAGCAAGTCAGAGGCAAGGAATACTGTGGTGAGTTACTCACCTCCTGACTCCCCAAAGCCTGTTCACCATCTACAAGACACAAGTCAGGAGTGTGATGGAATACTCCCCACTTGCTTGGATGGGGGCAGCTCCAACAACACTCAAGAAGCTTGACACCATCCAGGACAAAGCAGCCCACTTGATTTGCACCACATCCACAAATATTGTTTATGCAACACTGACGTTCAGTTGCAGCAGTGTCGACCCTCTGTAAGATGCATTGCAGAAATTCACCAATGACGCTTAGACAGAACATCCTGAACCCATGATCACTTCTATCTAGAACATAGAACAGTACAGCACAGTACAGGCCTTTGGCCCTCGATGTCATGCTGGCCTTTTATCCTACTCTAGGATCAGACTAACCTACAAACTCTCCATTGTACCAACTTGCATGTCTCTATCCAAGAGTCACTTAAGTATTCCTAATGTACCTAATTTTTCTTAAAAAGATACATCAAGTCTTAAGAGGTCACTTGAGAATGTAACTTTTTGAGGAAAAGTTTTGTGATTTACATATGAAAGAACTGAAACCAACATGGTCATTCTAAAAGATGAGAGACTAAACAAACAATCCAGGTTTTTTTTCAATATATAATTTTAGTTACATCACACTGTAAACTTTTGCTATAAATTCTGTCTTACAATCTTATTCTCCACAACCACCAGATGAAGGAGCAGCTAGCACCGAATTCCATCTGCCTTCTCAGCTATTTCCTTCAGTTGCATGCTCATCTTTTGTGTTTCATGTACAAGAGCATCCCAATCCCTCTGTGCTGCATTTTTTGACGTCTCAATAATAGTTTCCCTTTGGATTCTTCCTATCAGTCAATGACCCTATGCTTTCCGATATTAAACTTCATCCACCAATTTTTATTATCCATTCAATCAACATGTTTAGACTTACTGCAGTGTGGAAGGAGACCATTTAGCCCAATCAAGTCCACACTAATCCTCTGAACATCTCATACAGAGCCACTCCCCTTACTCTATAACTCTGCATTTCCCATGGCTAACATACGCATCCGTGAACACTATGGGTAATTTACCATGGCCAATCTACCCAACCTGCATGCCTTTGGACTATGGGAAGAAACTCGAGCACCCAGAGGAAACCCACATTGACATGGGAAGAATGTGCAAACTCCACACAGGCAGTTCCCAGAGACTGGGATTGAACCCGGGTCCCTAGCACTGAGGCAGCAGTGCTGACTCCTGACACACCGTGCCACCCAGTCTATACCTCCTTATAGGCTCCTTATGTCCTCAGCATAACATACCTTTCCTACAACTTTGTTTCAGCAGTAAATTTGAATACATTACACTCTGCCCCTCCAAGTCATTAATGTAGACAGTAAATAATTGAGATGCCTCAGACTGATCCTTGTGGCACTCCACTAATTAAATCTTCCCAACATGAAAAAGACACATTAATCCTGACTCTGTCTTCTCTGCGATAACCAATCCTCAATCCATGACCCCAATAAGTGAGCTCTTGTCTTGTGTAATAAGTGACACCTCATCAAATGCCTTCTAGACACGATGAATCACAAAAGGCTAGCTTGCAGTTAACAGCAAATAATTAGGAAGCCTAAAAGAAAGTAACAGTTTATCACAAGGGAGATTACAAACAAAAGTAGGGAGGTTATGCCCCAATTATACAGGACACTGGCAAACCCACTTCTTGAGTACAATGACAATACTCGTCAATTTATTTAGGAATGATGTAAATCCATTGGAAGTAGTGGAGATAAGATTTATACCTGCAAACAGTGGGTTGCCTTATGAGAAAAGGTTGGACAGGCAAGGCTTGTATCCACTGGATTTAAGAGTAAGAGGTGACTTCATTGAAAGAAGAGGCCCTGAGGAGTTTTGACAAAGAAAATGTAGACGTTTGCCCAACCTTTGCCCAATGAACCTATTGCCCGCTGTAGCCTGATGTCCTCTTCACAACATCATTTCTACCTGCCTTTGTGTTATCTCCAAATTTAGCATCTACATCTATGATGCTAATTTGAAAGAAGTTAGTGGAAGTTATTGGGCTAGTATAGGTTAGGTAGGACTCGGTCGGCGCAACATCGAGGGCCGAAGGGCCTGTACTGCGCTGTATCCTTCTATGTTCTATGTTCTATGATCCCTTAACGCAAGTCATTTATATAAATTGATGAAGGGCTTATGCTCGAAACGTCGAATTCTCTATTCCTGAGATGCTGCCTGGCCTGCTGTGCTTTGACCAGCAACACATTTGCAGCTATATAAATTGAGGCCCCAGCACGGATCCCTGCGGCACACACCACTTACTACATCTTGCAAACCAGGTAAGAGGCCCCTTAATGGCTACTTTGCTTCCTGATGTAGAGGTGCCAGTGTTGGACTGGGTTGAACACTTCCCCTGACAAAGGGGCAGCGCTCTGAAAACTTGATTTCAAATAAACCTGTTGGATTATAACCTGGTGCTGTGTGACTTCTGACTTTGCCCATCCATCAGGAGACAATCTCTGTCCAAGGAGCAGATGCTGGAGATCAGAGCTAAAAATATGTGTTGCTGGAAAAGCGCAGCAGGGCAGACAGCATCCGAGGAGCAGGAGAATCGACGTTTCGGGCATGAGCCCTTCTTCAGGAATGGAGGTGGAGGAGGGCGTGGGTGATGTCTCAAACATAGGTGGGGAGTTCTTGGACTAAGGGGGACAGGACCGTGTCGAGGTATGCAGAGATAAGTTCAGTGGGGCAGGAGCAGGCTGAGACAATGGGTCGGCTGGGGCAGGCAGGTTTGTGGATTTTGGGCAGGAGGCAGAAACTGGCAAAATTCATGTTTGTGCACCTGAATTAACTCAAATCCCACCCCAAACCTTTCCTCATTACTTCTCAAACCTAATGCACCACCAATGTTAGACTAACTAGTCTGTAGTTACTAAGGCTGTCCTTATACCCTTTCTTAAATCAGTTTCAAGATGTTCTGATGATTTTCTGACACACCTGCCCCCTATCTAATGAAGGTAGATGACAACTAAATCGTCCCCTACCTTCACTTTCACCTACACGAATGTAGGAGGATGCAAACCATTTGGTCAGGTGACTTATCCATTCCAGTATAGCTAACCTTACCAGTACCACTGTCTTTCAAATTCTATCCCATCCATTAAGTCTACCATCTCACATTCTACTAATACTTTGTAGCATTCTCTTCTGTGACTCAATAATATTACCATTTTACCCTGTATAGAGTCATAGAGCTGAACAGCAATGGAAACAGACCCTTTGGTCTGAATCATCCACATTGACCAGATATCCTGAAGTAATCTAGTCCCATTTGTCATTATTGGGCCCATATCATAAGACCATAAGACATAGGAGTGGAGGTAAGGCCATTCAGCCCATCGAGTCCACTCTGCCATTCAATCATGGCTGATGGGCATTTCAACTCCACTTACCTGCATTCTTCCCGTAGCCCTTAATTCCTCGAGACATCAAGAATCTATCAATCTCTGCCTTGAAGACATTTAGCGTCCCGGCCTCCACTGCACTCTGCGGAAATGAATTCCACAGGCCCACCACTCTCTGGCTGAAGAAATGTCTCCGCATTTCTGTTCTGAATTGACCCCCTCTAATTTTAAGGCTGTGTCCACGGGTCCTAGTCTCCTCGCCTAACAAAAAAAATTTCCTAGCGTCCACCCTTTCCAAGCCATATATTATCTTGTAAGTTTCTATTTAGTCTCCCCTTAATCTTCTAAACTCCAATGAATACAATCCCAGGATCCTCAGCCGTTCCTCGTATGTTAGACCAACCATTCCAGGGATCATCCGTGTGAATCTCTGCTGGACACGTTCCAGTGCCAGTATGTCCTTCCTGAGGTGTGGGGACCAAAGCTGGACACAGTACTCCAAATGGGGCCTAACCAGAGCTTTATAAAGTCTCAATAGCACAACGGTGCTTTTATATTCCAACCCTCTTGAGATATCCCTCCCTACTCATACCTATCCAGCTGTCTTTTAAATGCTGTAATTGTACCGTCCTCTACTACTTCCTCTGGAAGCTCACTCCATACACGCACCACCCTGTGTGTGTGAAAATGTTGCACCTTAGATCCCTTTTAAATCTTTCTCCTCTCACCCTAAACCTATACCCTCTAGTTTTGGACTCCCCTACTCCTCTAATCACGTCCCCCATGATTTTATGAATTCCTATAAGGTAACCTCGCAGTCTTTGACACTTCAGGGAAAATAGCTCCAGCTTGTACAGCCTCTCCCTGGATATTATGCCTTTTATCTGCATTAAGAGCCTCTCCAATCCTGATTATCTGCCTATTATGTACAAGTTGATTTTTTTTGCCTCTCCA
Organism: Hemiscyllium ocellatum; assembly: GCF_020745735.1. Taxonomy (NCBI): domain Eukaryota; kingdom Metazoa; phylum Chordata; class Chondrichthyes; order Orectolobiformes; family Hemiscylliidae; genus Hemiscyllium; species Hemiscyllium ocellatum. The sequence goes on from NC_083404.1 coordinate 138,307,949, forward strand.
TTTACTGCCATATTCTTGTATAACTTTTCCAAACGTTATTTTCCTAATTTGTGCTTTCCATTTCTTGTATTTGACATGATATTGCTTGAGGAATTCACTAGACCTGCGTCAGACTCTCACTCGTCATCCAAGGTCATGAGGTTTGTTGCTTAACTTTGTTGCCATGAGTTGAGCCTGTATTTGAAGGATTTCCTCTAGGATCACGAGTGCTCCACTGGTTTCTCGCTCCAGTTTTTGATTGCATTTTAGCTTGAAGAGATATGACTTCTTCTCCCTTTGGAATTCATTTCAATTGAGACATTCAATATTGCTGAAATCAGATATGTTGCTAACTTGCCAACAATCAGTACCCTTCAGCAGGATTCTTGTGATTGCTTGAAAGAAGGGCCATACACAAAATGTCACCTTGCCCACCTCCTGATGGCTGCCTGGCTTGCTGTGTTCTTCCAGCCTCCTGTTTGTCTACATTGCTTGAAATTTGGCATGCTGCTTGGGTATAGGTTTGCTCACGGAGCTGCAAGGTTCATTTCCAGATGTTTCATTACCTTACTAGGTAACATCTTCAGTGGGCCTCAGGCGAAGCAATGCTGAAAATTCTTGCTTTCTCTGTTTGGGTTGGCGATGTCATTTCCAGTAGTGAAGTCAGTTCCTGTTCCTTTCTCTCAGTGGGTCGTACATGGGTCTAACTCGATGTGTTTGTTGAGAGCGCTCTGGTTAGAATGCCATGCTTCTTGGCATTCTTGATGAGATAAAAGAATAAGTTTAGCAACTTGAAATGCTCAAGACCTGTACAAACAAGTAACAATCCAGGCAGTGCATTTCCGATTGTTGCCTGCTCCTCTGAGTTACCTCAGCCACATTACAATGATCAATCTCCTATCTAATGTTCCGGCAATCAGTTAGGCCATTTTAATCGCCAGCACCAGATCCAACAATGCCTCCTTCCTAGTTCAGGTTAGATGAATTGGCAATGCCAGAAGGGGAAAAAAAAAGCCCCACAGTTCCCAGGGGTATGCTGGTTCGGTAGGTTAGCCATGGTAAAAAATCCCATGCAGAATAATGGAAGTTGGGTGGGATGCTCTTCAAGGGTGAGTGCAGACTTGATGGGCCGAAAGGCCTCTTTCTACATTGTAGGGATTCTATGACATTTCTCTGCCTCCTCAATCTTTTACTTCCAACTTTATTCCAATTAATGTTTGATCAATTAAAATGCCCCAGTGTTAGCATTTTTCATTTTTCCACGTTTTTGATTTTCTTGTTCACTTGCTTCTCTATTTTTCTTATAATTGGGAGGCACAGACAATACTCCAGGTTAAAAGTAAAACAGAAGTTTCTAGAAACTCAAGTTGAGACACACTGCTTGACCCTTTTTTTTCCAAACAGAGGACAGCTCTGAAGAGTCAAACAGGCCTCAGAATGTTAACTCTGCTTCACTTGGCCTAGATACATTCAGATCTGGCTAAGTTTTTCCACCACTTTGGTTTTTATTTTATAGTGTTCTTTTCTCCTGTGGCATAAATGCATGCCATGGTTTAAAATTTGGTATTCTTGCCCTGATGAGTGCAACATGGAAAGCTTCATCAACACGTGGCCTTCCAGCAAGAATCAAATCTCCTCGATGGTTCTGTAACATTCTACAAAACAAGTCTGGGGGTAAAAGAGAGAGAGAAAAGGAGTGGGACCAACAGAAGAGTTCTTTCCAAATGTCTACACAAGCATGATAGACAGAATGGTCTCAAATTCTGCTGTGATTAACTTTAACGTGTATGCATGCAACGAGAAACTAGGCTTCTTCAGTTGAGCTAGCAGTGGGGCTAGATTGAAAGGTCAGATGTTTTGTTAAATAAATGCAGCATGGCAGAAGCAAATGTTTAAGGGTAAAATTAATGTCAACTTACTGTAGCATTCAAGGTTCAATAAATGACAAACATGTACAGAATCTGTACTGCATGCAGAAAGGATTGACACAAGCCAAATAGGGCATCCTTTTGTGTACATAAATAATCCCCTCGATTTCAGAGCCATGGGTTGTTTTGATAAAAGTTCTAACCGAAAACAACCATTACACAGCTACAATCACTCGTAAAATTTTCAATCTTTTGGAAAGGGAATTATACCACTGTAACATAAACTGCGATCAATACAATCAGAGCCACACAGACCTTATGGCATTACACAGAGTACAAAAATTTTTATTTTGTTTGTTCTTTTGAAAGGGTGTGGGTGTTGCTGACCACACCAACGTTTGTGCCCAATCCTAAATTGCTTGCTGCAATTTTTCCACGACTCAAAGCACCTCACAGCCAATGAACTGTTTGGTTCTGCAGTTGCCAGTGTAATGTACCAAAATGAGGAAGCTAACTCATATACAGCAAGATCCCACCAACTAAACTAAAAACAAAAGCAGATCGTGTGCTCTGAAGTTGATCGGGGAACTAGATCCATCCATCACAAGAAACACGTCAGTGCTTTTCTACAACTTGCACTGGAGAAAATGTATGAACAAGAGCAGAAGGAATCAACTGTAGCCATTCAGGCCCTTCAGCCTGCTGTCATTCAGTAAGACCAGCTGACAGCTGATCTATATCACATCACACTTGTTCTTGTTCAGATGTATAAATTTAAAATCACGTCATTTGTTTCAGAGTTTGAATTTTGAACTAGTGGCATGTAAAATTCCTGATGAAGGGCTTATGCCCAAAACGTCGATTCTCCTGCTCCTTGAATGCTGCCTGACCTGCTGCACTTTTCCAGCAACACATTTTCAGCATGTAGGTTTTGGTCTACATCTATAAGAAAGTCCAATAATTAACATGCCAGTATATCTGAAGTCATAGCTTTAAAGTAGTATGTATTAGAGAGATGACTGGGGCTCACCAAGATGAATAATGCACATTTGTTTCCCCCACAATCATTGAAAGGCATTAACTTGCTTTTGGTTTACAAGAATTTGATTGTTTGCTTAGAAAAAAATTCCCACAGATGGAAAACTTTTAGGTCAGTTCAGTGAAGACCTGGCTAGGGTCAGATGCAAAATCAGTTCCACTGGAGAAAAGAGTTAGTTTATAAATTAGAAACCAGAGTTGCTCAGTGTAAGGGTGTTTGAAAATTCCAGATCAGAAGTGTTTGGTTAAGATCACTGAAGGCAAGAAAGTTTAAGCTCAGTTGTGTGAATAATCAAATACGAGACTTCTCTTTCAATTCCTGGTGTTAAAGGTCAAACCTATAGTTGTGATAGTGTAGGGGACACTATGGCATTGGAGTACTATAAAGTGATAATGTAAAAATAGATAGTATTTGTGGAAGCCTTTGAAATGTCCACCTACTTCCTCAATTGCTGATTCCCCTGCACCATTGTTGACAGGGTCATCAACCAGGTCTAACCCATCTCCTGCACTTCCGCCCTCAGCCCTTCTTTTCCCTCCGACAACAGCGATAGGCTCCCCCTTGTCCTTACCTACCATCCCACCAGCATCCATATCCAGAAGATCATTAGCCATCATTTCCACCACCTATAGGGAGATGCCACCATCAGGTATTCCCCTCCCCTCCCTTGTCCACTTTCTGCAGGGATCCTCCCCTCTGGGACACCCTGGTCCATTCTTTCTTGACTCCCAATATCAACACCACCCCCCAACACCTTCCCCTGTAACCGGCAGTATAACACCTGCCTATTTACCTCCTCAGTATCCAAGGACATACCTTCCAGATGAAGCAGCACTTTACCTGAACTGCATACAATCTAGTCTACAGCATTCGCTGCTCACAATGTAGTTTCCTCTACATCAGGGAAACGTTTAGAATGGATGATTGCTTCGTAGAATACCTACAGTCTGCCTGCAAAAAGACCCTGAACTTCCACTTTAACACCCCACCCTGGCCAACATCTGTCTCAGGTTTGCTGCAGTGCGCCTCTGAACCTCAGCACAAGCTGGAAGGACATCTCATTTTCCGCTTGGGGACGCTGTAGCCTTCCAGACTCAAGACAGAGTTTAAATAATTTTAGGGCCTGAACTCCCCCATGTCCTAGCCCCCACTCCCATACACCAGGCCTTGTTAACACAGTCTGCCATTACACGTTACCTATTGTAAGCCACTAACCGTCTCCATAAACAGCTATTGACCCTCCCAGTCAATTGCCATTGACTCCTTTGCCTGTCCAACGGTCCTCCTCTCTTTGAGCTAGATCAGTTCTGAGAAAGAAATATTGACTTTGATTTCTCTTCACAGATGCTGTCAGACCTGCTGAGCTTTTCCAGCAACTTCTGATTTTGTTTGGGACTTGCACAGCTCTTTTGAAATCTTTCAAATTGTGCTGCATGTAAAAACCTTTTGTGTTTCATACTCATTCCTTTTGTGTACCAAATTTCTATTTTATTGTTAAAAGCAAATCTGCAACATGGTCTTTCAGTTAAAGACCATGTTAAATAAAAAAATAATGATTTATAAAGCTAGATTTGAACCCGGGCCTGGTGACCATGGGATCATAACACAAACCACATTCGTCAACCTCATTAAGACCCAGCAGTCTTTAAAACACACGTGAACTGAGCAGTCAATACTCAAAGGGAAAATTCCAATTCCCGAATGAAGAGACTTCTCTTCACCTCAGTGCTCAATAACCGACCCTTGTCGCGAGATGGCAACTCCTAGTTCTACAGCCAGGAGACAACATCCTTTTTGACAGAGCCAATCAAGTTCTTGTCATATTTCAATGACTTTCCTCAGCAATTAACTAACTTCCAGAGATACAAAGGTATTTTACCGTCCCCTTATTGAGAGCCTTCCCATTGCTCAACAGCGACCCTCTTGCGCTTAATTGTAAGTGTGATGTGTTACATGCATTTTTGAAACAACAGTAAAATGTATACAAGTCACTATAAGCCAGCCCAATTTTAATTACATAAAAAAATAAACTATACAAAGTTAGGACAATTTTTTTTGTTCTATACACGGGTTCAATGTCTATGGGACATCACCACACTCTGCAGTTGCTAAGATCACTCCCTGATGCTACAACACCAAGAAGGAAGCTCACTGAAGCAGTCCCTACCACCGCTGCCAATACTCCAACCTCCACCACAACAAAGAGACTGTCCCAACTCTCGAGGTTCGAGGCCAATTCTCAACTTCTGAGAACCTACTGACTCCCGAGGACCGAGAGATCGCTCATTCTGCCGCTGTTGCAGACGCCGTCAGAGCAGAGGAACAGAACGGACCCCAATCTATAAATGCTGGAACAGTCACTGGAGCCACAGCCTCAAGGAACGGACCGAATCCACTGCTCAACATTCCCGCAAACCTTCCATCCACCAACACAGTCGCAGAAAGAAAATGAATTTGATTCAGAAGTTAAATTAAGAAAATTAAAATAAAAAGGATGGAGTCAGTCATGTTAGAGGGAATGGATTGGTTGGGAACTCCTACTCAGGCCCCTCCGCCATCTTGAATTCTAAACCCTCTTGTGCCCAGCATCAAATCAGTGAACCTTCGTTGCACAAAGCAAGGAAACACAAGAACAGAAAAACTAGGAGCAATTCAGTACCTTGTGCCTACTCCACCATTTAATACTATCTCAGCTCATTGCATCTCAACCTCAACTCCACTTTCCGACCTGTCCCCTTTAACTCATTACTACTTAAAAATTTCTTTTTAAAATTTACTGTGAGCCAGCATCCATAGATTCATCACTCTTTGAAGTAACTTTTCCTCATCTGTTGTAAATCTGCCTCCTCTTATCCTAAAACTATGAGCTCTTATTCTACATTGCCCCACATCTTAAATATCCTCTCTCTGTCTACTTTTGTCAAGACCCTTTAGCATTTTACACACCTCAATTAGAGTTTCCTCGAATTCCCCTAAACTCTACTGAATGTTGGCCTACACTGCTCAATCTCTCCTCGTCAGAGTAGCCTTTCATCTTTGGAAAGAATCTAGTGAACCCTTTCCACAGAAGGACAGTGATGATGGAATGACTGAAATCATTTTACTGTCATGTGCATGTTACAGTGAAAAATACAGTACAAGCTGCCACTGTCACCATGATCCAGCACCATTTTGACCAGTTTAAGAATAGTAAAGACAGTAAAAAGATTAACCTAAAAAAAAAGTGTGTCCATAAACCTTGTACCACAGCAAGCACTGGACAAAGTCACCTCTCGGCCTCTGATGTTGCCATTGCCAATGTAGCAACCAATGCCAGGTCATGTGCTTTCCCTTCCACCAGCCAATAGGGTCCTGCTCCACGTTCACCAGCCACTGCTACACTCCAGACCCCAATGCTGTCACCACCATGTGCTCTCCCCGGGAGGGAAGAGGGAAAAAGGAGGGAAGGGGAAAAGGGGGCAAGGAGCCTGGATGAGCCTGGACATTGCTGCTGCCATCTTGATTTGAATATTGGTAGAATATTTGGGAGCTTGGTTTAATGCTCCATCTGAAAGGCAGCACCTCCGACAGTACAGCATTCCCTCAGTTGCTGGGAATATTAGCCCAGAATACTTTCTCAACTTCCTGAAGCAGTGGATGAACTCTCAACCTTCTGACCCAGAGCACGATGAACTGAACCACAAGCTGCCTTGTGCAGAACTCATATTACAAAAAAAGCAACTTATAAAGCTTGGTCTTCTTTTTTGAGTCCATGTTGCTTATAATGCAAGTATTACCACATTATGTTTGCTTTCATTTTTATGATTTTTAAACTTTATGCAAAACCAATAAATCTCTCAAATATTTAACAAAGATCCACTTTACTGTAGGGGCATCTGAAAATAAAGTTTTATACAAAATAAGTTGAAATAATCAACGTAAACTACATTTCTTTAACTATAGTTATGTACATCACAATAAAAATAATTTTACTGCCTGTAGGAATATGTACAAATAAAGGAACCTGATACCAGTAATAATGCACATGTGTCAAAACATCCTCTTTTATATAACTCAGGCTTGCATCTCATTTTACTATTTACTGAGCCACCGCCTGGTTTTAATTGGTTCAGAGGTTCTCCAGAAATTCCAAGACAGCAAGTGACATTATAAAGGAACATCATTCGCTTTTCTCTATCTCCTCCAACTTCCAAAACGTTGAAGGCAACTACAAACCATCGGAAACATGAAAACTATTTCACATTTCATGTCATTGCCCACCTTTACATAATGAAAAATAAAAATCACATTCTATATATTACTCAAAATGGCATCAAAATTATACTTCTATTGCAGAATATCCCCAAGGAACGGAGCTGCTTAATATACACACATTAAAAAAAACTTTTATCTATCCTTAATGGGAAAAAAAAACACTAAACATCGCACTGGATGTGTTAAAGTGGCTGAATAATGTTGCGAACATCATGTTGCCACTGTGCTTTAACATGATGGCTGCATTAATCTTTCCTACATCTCATTTGCTCAGATTTAACAATGGGAGTGGGAGGAGCAGTGAGAGAAACCCAACAAGGAACAGACCAGAAGACCATGCCTGAATCTACATCATGCAGGAACAAGGCAAGTCTCTGCACACAGAAAGATGGGGCACTGACAGTACAGACGCAAGCTGAGAAGCTCCAAGTTGCTCTGGCCTTCACACGCTCATCTCGACGCTACGCCTGACAGCCCTGCTCACTGAGGCTTCGTTGACACTCTCAAACAAATCGAGCAGGTTAGAAGCTCATCCTCGGATCGCACACAGCAACAGCACTGCATCTGCCGAAGCAACTCTGCTGAGTTTCCTCATTTGATTTCCCAAGAGGGCAGCTGCAAATAAAGATCCCAGGAGTGGAACTGACCCCATAAGGCAGGGTTCCTTGGTGGCCTCCCAGCTGACGGAGGGAGCTAGCCAAGAAACTTTGGATCCTGCTCACTGAAGTGTGGCAACTAACATATGGGGAGGGGTGATGGTTAGAAGAGAATTACAAGGATATCTTTAGATGTTGGGAAGAGTTCTGATACCCCGTCCCTTGCCTACATACATACCTTGCTGAGCAGGTGCATGTATCAGTATATGATTAATACGAGTATATTGAAGGTGGTTATATTTAGTAAGGGCAAAAGTAAATAATACAATTGATCAAGCACACTCTTTTGTAGTGGAGGGGAAAAAAAACCATGCCCAGAGTGGAAGACCTGAAATAATAGATTTGGGAGTATAGTTATTCACAGAATGATTGTTGAATGTCAAGCAAAGTCACCTCCAATTTGTCTCCATTTGTTATATTCCTAGCATAAAGGATAAACAGAATGTCAGACACTGGTGGATGATAGACAGCAAATGCCAATGAAACCCCAACTCCCTGCATTTCTTCTGAGACAGACAGAACTGTTACCCCTGATAAGTAACAGAATGGCTTGCTACAGTTCAACGACTTTTCAAGTGTGCCCAACTCTGGCTCTGTGGGCAAGTGCAATAGTCTGGTTTCACAGTCAGTAAATAAATGGCTGGCAAACATTGGTTTTGGTCACACTGATCAGTCTACGTGCTGTACGGGGCTTCAGGGGGACAACTGCTTCAGACAGCGATCCCTTTAGCCCACGTTATTTAAGAGGTAGCATCTTCAACACTTCCACATTCTGCTCTAGGTGCTAAAAGCTACACCTTTTGCACTAAAAACCTCAACGAGAGCTAGAATCCACAAAGCTGCTGAGAAAAATCTTAAACAATTACATTTCGAAAGTACCTTCTTCCAGTTTAGGCATTTCTGTGACTATATAATCACCATGGGATTTACAAAAAAAAGGGCAATATCAGAAATTCAGAATGCAATACTAAAACATTGGGAATGACTATCAACAATGGGCCTCAGTTCAACTGCTACGTGCAAGCTGAATTACTGAGGTTGAATTTCAGCAATGACTTTATGAGTTATTTAAGGTTTGTTAAAGCTAACAGTTAAGCAGTTAGTGCAGTGAGATGAGCTGCATCGCTTTCTCATCTATTAATCTGCCCATGCCTGCGTGTAACTCCATGCTCCTCTGGAAGTCCAGACTTGGCTGGTAAGCAGGCAGAGTAGTGAATGAAATCCTGACGAAGGCATGTTAAGTAAGGTGAACCAGCTGGAAAATGGGGGATATTATCTTGTATTGCAGTCAGTGCTTAGAAATTAAGGGCACTAGACCACTCAGGAATGGTTAAATTGGTCACAAAATTATTGCTTTGAAGTAGTTTAAAAAGACAACGAAAAATAACTGGTTCAAGTCTGATAAGCAAGACCATGCCTGTGACGTAGGCATGATTAAAACTCGGTGATGAAAAGGTGCACCATCTAAGTACTGAGGTGGAACAGGAGATTCACCCGTTCTACAGAATAGGCAGCTCCAAGATCCCAGAGGAAAGCAGGAGACGATTTACCCTGACAGAGCAACATGTCCCAAAACAAAAACACAGATAAAGCACAGCTGAGGGGAAGGCAACATTGCAAGCTCTTTAGCAACACGGTGTACCACAGTTATCAGTAGGAAAGTTCAATTCAGTAGGGAACAATTGCAATCAATCATACTATAAATAATATATATCTGCTCCATCCCAGTTCTCTCAATCTTTCAACAGGAGGGAACTAAATTTCACAAGTGACGCCAGAAAATTCTACATAATCCACATCTTGCCTGTTCAAGAATTCAGTTTCATCCATGAAACCAAATTAAAGTTATACCCGTCAGTGTTTTTTAAAAATGAAATGTCATGAGAGTAAACAAGGGCTACCCAAGATTCAGAGTCACAGTTTCTAGAAGCAACATGTAGGAATCGTTCAGCAGAACTGTGTGCAACCAACATAAATCCAACATGCACATTTTCTTCACTTGAGATAGGCTCGGTACAGAAGCAGTGAGTGTTTCCTTGCTTGGTCCTGCTCCAAGCACAGGATGAGATCCCTGAGATTGACTCGTGTTACCCTCTGCCGTAGGTAGGGTCGGGCTGGTGTCGCTCGAAGACCACCAGGCGCATTCCCACTGCCGCCCAAGCCCTGCAAGAAGGAGAAAGCATATGGTTAACTGTGCTGAGGAGTAGGAGGCTGAACAGATACATTAAATGCAATCTTAGGCTGCAGCTGAAGTTGAACATTAACATTCTAGACCAGATCCAGAGTGCATCTCAGACCAAAGGACGTGAAGTACCCCTTTACTGTGCAAAGCATCTTACATAAAATGAGTTTTTGGACAGTTCTCAATCCAGCTCCACTGGATGTTGACAATCATTAAAACTCTAAGAAATTGCTAGAGTTTATAATAAACGACTGTTAGTCTAATTTCAGTTGACACCAATGCCAGCATGGACCTTTCAGAGGGTACAGTAGATAGATGAGATTAGATAGATTAGATTAGATTCCCTACAGTGTGGAAACGGGCCCTTCGGCCTAACAAGTCCACACTGACCCTCCCAAGAGAAATCCATTCAGACCCACTTCCCTCTGACTAATGCACCTAACACTATGGGCAATGTAGCATGGCCAACTCAACTAACCTGCACATCTTTGGACTGTGGGAGGAAACCAGAGCACCTTGAGGAAACCGGGGACATGGGGAGAACGTGAAAACTCCATACAGATAGTCGCCCAAGACTGGAATCGAACCCGGGTCCCTGGAGCTGGGGCTGCAGTGCTAACCTCTGAGCCACCGTACCACCCCTGATCACATTTGTTAGACTGAGATTGACTGAAGTAATCATCCAAGGAATGTCTTTGGATGTTACTTACATTGATTTTGAGAAGGGATTTGACAATCCCCACACCTATCAATGAGTCTGATCGCTGTTGACAATTGCTTGCGTTGAGGATTTCTCCTGGCAGAAGACTGGGTTTAGGGAGCTGTCAGTGTTGGCTGTACATTTGCCGAGGGTCTTTGATTGGTATGGTGTCCTCACTGTGGGGAGCCGGGAAGCTATTAGCTGTAGGCCAGTAAAGGAGGCGGCAGAGTGCTGGCTCCAGTGGCTACCCTCTTACTATCTCTCTCAGCCGCAGCTCTTGCTGACACCATTTTAGTGGTGATTAGGCGATAGTTTTCCACATGTTGTTTTGATGGTCTCAGAGCCTTTATGAAGATCTGCTCTGTCTTTAACATCTTTCCATTGAATGTCTCCTTGCTATATCTTTTGAGTACAGCACCTCATCACCCGATTCAAGTCTGACCAATCTGATGATGTGTCCGCCCCATCTCGGCTGACGTGGGATTATTATACTCTCCGTACCTGGTGTACGTGCATCTTAGCTGATTTCATGCTTTGTCTTTTGCCCTCCCATTTGATACACAAATTCTTTCTAAAATAGTGTTGATGTTATTCTAGGAGTTTGATATAGACTCAAAGAGTTGGTACTGTAGGGGAGCATGGGAGAATGACAGCCTTAATAGTCTTTGAGTTTAGTGTCAAGTTCTTAAAAAGAGAGCCCCGAAAAAGAGAATTTACTGAATGAGGGAACACTTTTATGGATGATGTCCAATCCAGTCAAGTGTTATTTCAATTAACATTTAACAACTTTAATAGTAGAGTCTGTGCAATGAATCAAGGCTAGCCGAGTGCACTATGACTCTAGTCTCACTAGTCCACACAACATCAAACAGAAATACCTTTTTCCCCCAGGTAACAGGATGGCCAATTAATTACCATAGTTGTACCATATTTTAAACAAGATCAAATCAAGTTTCTTAGCATGCACAATTACTGGCTTACTAACGAACCCAGACATATTGAATGAAGCTGCAATAACTGACAATAGACATTGTCAGTAATATAAGAGAAGCTACACCCTAAAAATAAAATCAAACATCCAATGTGAAAACGAACGAGTGGGATAGCGATCGATGACAAATTTCAGAGTGGGATTTACATTAAGAACATGCACATGCTGGACTGGTATCTATGCACAAGTTAACAATTCATAATAATGTTTATTCAAAAGACTGTGTCTACCAACTGGTGTGCGTACTTATGGCCAGCTTTGGACTGAATGGAGCTTCTCTGGTAACAAGGCAGGTGGTTTTCGGTGACAACAGAACATACACAGTTGCTAACCAAAAGAAAACAGATGGAATGGTCCATTTGCAACCACAAGAACAACTCCCAGGACCTCTCGGGCAGGTTTTCTTATTGTGGCAGTGTGAGGGGAGGGCTCATGAGACTCACTGGAGATCTTTGTATATCCCATCCTTTCAAGACCAAGGCTGGCTGGTGTTTACAATGTTTGGGGTGGGGGGGGTGGGGGTGGTGGTTTGCCTCAGCTAAAAGCACACAGATGAGAAGGAGGTCAGTGTTTGAGCTGGGGAGTCACATGGCTAAGTGGAACATTGTCAAAAGAAAACTCTGCTCTGCACAATTGTCAGTGAAGGGTTGAAAAGAAGGTCAACAAAGCAGGATGGAGCAAATGGCCCAAGGCAATGTTATAAATGAAACGCAATCACTGGGGATCCTCCTGTAACCCAGCAGCGCTGTCCTTTAACAACTCACAATCATCGGCCAAACAGCATAATACTGACAACACAGTGCTTTCACTTCAACCCAGCCATTAACTCCAGTAACAATTTCTCAAAAATTAACCTGGAGTGAAGAGAAAGCGATGAATGCCAATCCTATCCAACTCAGTGACATTTTCTTTCAAGGAAATCCTTTTTTTTAAAAAAACGAGGAAGTATGTCAATCTCATTAAACATTGTTCCATCATTAGCCATTCTTAATGACAGATCCTTTCAGCACATCTTACACTGGAGGGAGAGAGGCAGCAAAAACTAAACCAAAGTGGATTGAAGCCATTCAAGGCTTCAGACTGTGAAGCTTATTAAAAACTTACAGTTCAACCCACAAAGAATTTCATTAACAGGTTCAGCTCAATTGTGCAGCAATAAAGGTTTCAATTCACTCATGTACAAAGAACTGCAAATTAAGGATTCTCTTTATCAATTCACAAACTACAAGGTTGAATGAATTAAATCAAATGGTGGCTTCCCCCTCCAACCATTAGCACAGTAATGCTTGCAAGGCCTATTTAGGAGGATTAACAACAAAGAAATGCCAGCCATGTTCCATCAGTTTTTGCAGTCAAACAAAACACAGACACACACTGTCACAATCTGAAGCACCCTGAAGACTGGACTCTCAGAATGCTGCCGATTACATTTGATGATCCTCCTTTTAAGAACTGTATTGCTACCATACATTAGTGCATCACACATCTCCTCAGGTAAAAAAATAGCATCTCCTAGAAAAGAAAGGGCAGACCTTCACGTACATAGTGTATTTTTGCAACCACTGGACCTCCCAAACCACATCACAGCCAATGAGGTACTTTTTCAAGTATAGTCCCTGCTGTAATGTAGAAAACATAGCTCAAGATGAGCCCACAAACTGCAAACTGATCATGGGCTGATAGCTAGCACTGGGTGCTGTGGACCACATATTGGCCACAACACCAATGAAAACGCCCCATTCCTCAAAGTCAGTGCCACGGAATCCTTTAGCACCCACCAGAGGGCCCCTTGGGTTAACCTCTTATCCAACAATTACTGTCCCTCTTGTTACCACACTGGAGAGTCAGGTTTTGGTTTTAATTGCAACACTCAAACCACTGGGGCGGACCTGAAGCAACAAAGCTCAGGTTCAAAAACAAGTACTCAAATTGTCGAGTTAAGTACCAGCGTTAAGGATGTACCAGTACAGCTTGCTTGGAACTCACTGCCTGAATGTGTGGTTGACTCAGGAACTCTAACATTTAAGCAGTATCGAGATATTCACTTACATTGCCATAGTCCCCAGGATGATACGTCAAAAGCTTGACAATGGGATTAGTATAGTCAGATCCTTTCTAATGCACTGATGCGCTAAGCTGATAGTCTCCAATGTTTAAAGTGTAGGAGACACTTGCTGAGCAGTATAGAGGCCCAGAGCATGTCTTCAGTACTTTTGTTGTCAGCTTTTGCCGTGTCCAGTGCCTCAGCCATTCCTTCATACGATGTGGAGTGAATTGAATTGGCAGAAGACTGGTATCTGAAATACTGGGAATTTCTGGAGGAGGTTGGGTTGGATTATATACTTAAGTACTTTTAGCCCATAGCTGGTGCAAAGACTTCAACCTCATCTTTTGCACTGATGCACTGTGTGTGGCAGCACTGCAGAGCTTACATCTGGTCCATTATTTGTGTAATTGCTTAGCTCTGTCCATCACTTGCTGCTTATAACAATGGTGCCAAGTAGACCAGAGTTATAGCTTCATCAAGTTGACCCCTCATTTTTAGCCTCATTTCAATTACTCGTAAACTGAGTGGCATGCTCAATCATTTCAGAGGGGAGGTCAAAGAGTCAACCGTACTGCTGTGGGTCTTTATGGAAGGAAATCTGCCGTCCTTACCTCGTCTGGCCTATGAATGACTCCAGACCCACAGCGAATGTGGTTGACTCTTAATTACCTGCAAGTCCATTAATTCAGGGGCAATTAGGGATGAACGGCCCCTGAAAGAATAAAACAAAGTCGTGAATAATACGAAAATATGTAACTTGAATTGAAAAAATATCCCAAGTTATTCCTTCATTTGGTGAAAACTAATTTATGCAAAGATGCTAGTGACCTGCCTGGAGTTAAAGTTCACTTGAATCTATCTGACTTCATGGAAGTACAGTTCACTAAGCCTTCTAAACAGCAACTCATCTGTTCTGTGTGGTCAAGGTATCACTGGCAAAGTGAGTCATAGAGATAGAGATGTACAGCACGGAAACAGACCCTTCGGTCCAACCTGTCCATGCCGACCAGATATCCCAACCCAATCTAGTCCCACCTGCCAGCATCCACCTCATATCCCTCCAAACTCTTCCTATTCATATACCCATCCAAATGTCTCTTAAATGTTGCAATTGTACCAGCCTCCACCACATCCTCTGGCAGCTCATTTCAGACACTTACCACCCTCTGGCCCCTTAGGTCCCTTTTATATCTTTCCCCTCTCACCCTAAACCTATGCCCTCTAGTTCTGGACTTTCTGACCCAAGCAAAAAGAAAGACTTTGTCTATTTATCCTATCCATGTCCCTCATAATTTTGTAAACCTCTATATGGTCACCCCTCAGCCTCGGATGATCCAGGGAAAACAGCCCCAGCCTGTTCATCCTCTCCCTATAGCTCAAATCCTCCAACCCTGGCAACATCCTTTCACTATCATTGCAGACCACTTGACACAATGCTTTTAAAAGTGGCAGAGCCATTTAACACAGGATGGTTTCTACCTTTCGCTGGTTTATCTGCTCTTCTAATTTTGCAACTGTCAGACTGCAAAAGGGCGGCACGGTGACACGGTGGTTAGCACTGCTGCCTCGTGCCAGAGACCCGGGTTCAATTCCAGCCTCGGGCGACTGTCTGTGTGGAGTTTGCACATTCTCCTCGTGTCTGCGTGGGTTTCCTCCGGGTGCTCCGGTTTCCTCCCACAGTCCAAAGATGTGCAGGTCAGGTGAATTGGCCATGCTAAATTGCCCGTAGTGTGATGGGCAGGGGTAGATGTAGAGGAATGGGGCTGGGTGGGTTGCGCTTCGGAGGGTCGGTGTGGACTTGTTGGACCGAAGGGCCTGTTTCCACACTAAGTAATCTAATCTAATCTAAAAGGAATTGCTAAATGAATACAAATTAAAATTTCAAAGAGACTCCTGGAGTCTGAGATCCTGCAAGCAAAATTCAATGTTTATTTAAATTGATGTGCAACTGTAACCACTTCAAATGTGTGCACAGCAAAAGTGTACACATCAATAATTAACACTAAAATAACAGCAATTCCTACAACTTCTTTCCAAGAAATCAAATACATTCCTTTTGTAAACAAACATAATACTGTGTTTCTGGATACACCATTTTAAAACTGTGATGCCATAAATTTATTTCATCCCCATCTTTTCCACTTCAGCTTAAGATGGTGATTTGAAGTAGTGTGTAATTCAAGATCATTGACATCCCACACATATTACCCAAGGAGGGTTTATTTTCCTGTTCTTTGCGAATGCTGGTTGTCTTTCTGCTCACTCATACTCAACAGCAATCACTGAGTGGCTAGGAAAAGCATGCATCCAAGATTGTTTCCACTCCTTTCCAGCCAAGACAACACTAACACTGGAATTGGCACTTCATCCAGTCCCTGGTCTGTAGCTAACGAGCATCTCATGTCCATGCAACAAACTCTCAGTGCATTTGGCCACTTCATCTTTAGAGAAGTGGGCAGGAGGTGGCACAGAAAAGGAAGAGGGTTTCTTATGTTTTGACTATTCTTCCCCCACAACACACTGCCTAAAATGATTAACTGTTCTCTTAGTTATACAATCACCAAACCCCCTAACAGTCTGTCCACAGAAGACAGTCATCTTTGCAGAGAGCGTTGGCGGTCTGTTTGATTGTAAACAAGGAAAAGCTTTCACTGTTGAAAAACACAGAAGAATGTTTTCCCCCTGAACATGGAAGCGAGCATCCACCACACCTCATCTGCGAGAAACCAGTGTTGCAGAACTTTTGTTCAGCATCATTCAGCAACCCTGAAACCCTTCAGGAGATGTATTTCCAAGCTTCAAGTCCCGTACGGAGTTGTAAATAGCCTAATACTTGTTTTTCATTACAGTTCTCATTCAACATTAAAGCCAGGACTAAGGTCATTTGATGCAAATGAAAAGGAGCTTGCATCTATATTATCGCCACAACACTGACACATTTTTCCCACTTCTGATGGCCTTTGTCAGGATGGGTCACCTTCTTGACTTCAACTGAGTAACTTCAGAACTTTGTTGCTTCAAGTCATACCTAGTGGTTTGAGTTACAAGAAAAAAACCTGACTCTCCAGCATGGTAACAAGGGGACTTTAATTGGTGGATAAGAGATTAAGAGCTGAAAATGTGTTGCTGGTTAAAGCACAGCAGGTCAGGCAGCATCCAAGGAACAAGAAATTCGACGTTTCGGGCATAAGCCCTTCATCAGGATAAGAGATTAACCCAAGGGCACCTCTGGTGGATGCTTAAGGACTCCGTGGCACTGTCTGGGGAAGTTAAGAGCCAACTAAATTGTCTGAGGTGACAGGTAGGCCAGTCTGGATAAGGGCTGAAAATGTGTTGCTGGAAAAGTGCAGCAGATCAGGCAGCATCCAAGGAGCAGGAGAATCAACGTTTCGGGCATGAGCCCTTCTTCAGGAATGAGTCAGGATAAGGACATATTACCTTAATCAGTGACATTAGGCAACCAGATTTTACTTTTAAATTCTATGGTCTACTAGTTAACACAAAAATACTTTCTCTTCCAGACATATTTTTAATTAACTGGTGAATTTCATTTCAATTAGAGTTCTGGGTTCTGACTGTGTCCAAATCACCAGTCCAAGCATTTGGCTTGTGTCCAATAATATACCAATGCTGCTACTGTGCCCACAATGATTTGGTATTAACTAAGACTGAATCAACAATACTTCACCAGCCAATATTAATATGTGCACTGAGTTATAAAACTCGAAAGTTTCCATTTACACTAAAAGAAAAATCATGATAGCTCACAATTGATGGTCATTTGCTATATATCAATCTTGATGCATTTTGTCGAAGTTTTTTATTTTGTAATCATCAGACAATTTGCAGGAAATAATAATGTAAAGGGAATATAAAATTTATACTATGAGAGAAGTTTGCTGATTGTTTGGAAAGTGCATTTCAGAAAGAACACTTTTTAACATTTTGGATTGTGGCTTAAAGTAGGAAAATGATTCTGCTATAAACCAAGGACTAAGGAATGCGTTGCCACACTCTTAAAAACAAGCTACTGGAACTCATTGTGAGTTGGGTTTATAATGTTGCTTTGTTCAAACACTGGGGGAAGATGTCAAAGATGTCACAGCACTGCAAGCGTGTGCAGAGCAACCTTCGCCCAGACACTGACTGCTTTGTGGAACCAGGTCCAGCTGTAGAGGCCAAGAATCATTGGCATGACAATTCCCCCCTCAGACTGGGCCCTGGCCAGGTGAACAGATAGTTTCGAGAATAATGCAGAGAAAGAAGCCGCTAGACCAGAACTTTGAAAAGGTCTCTCTCTGCAATAAAGTAACCAAAACTTGAAATATAGCTGGATAGCTATTTTCTCCCATCATTTACTGTAAACTGTTAAATCTAGTGAAAGACTGAACAATGCGTGCGCTAATTCCTCGGTCTGCAGTAAGGAACTGAATACACTTGGGAAGAATAAGCAGCTTGGAGATCAGAGGACTTGGGAAGCAAAAGGGACACTTCACTGAATTCTGCAGACTGGTGCTATTGAATTGTTTCAAAAAAATATTATTCAGGTTTATCTGCATCCATATGTGTGTAGGGTTTAACCATGGTTTAGAGTCTCATGTAGTAGAATTATATTGTAAATAAGTTAGCTCATTGATGTTTTGTAGGTATGACTCGGTGACATAATCAGGGAAGAGTCTCAAGTGAAGCGCTGGTGGTATGGCCCACCTCTCTATTTATAGGTCTTGGTTTCTTAAGCTGGGTAATGTCATTTCCGGTTTTCTTTTTCCCCAAGAGTAGGTAGGTAGTATCTAGATCAATGTGTTTATTGATGGAGTTCTGGTTAGATTCTGGCTACCTCCCCTTGGGGGAAAAAAGAACGAGGAATGACATTACCCACCTTAAGAAACCAAGACCTATAAATAGAGGTGGGACATACCACCAGCACTTCAGTGGAGATGTTGCCTAGTCATGATGACAAAACGTCTGAAAACAAACCTTCTAGCTCAGCGAGCTAACTCACATACTTATCAACAACCTGAGCTGCAAATCTTCTCAAAAAACGCTAGTAGAATTATATGTTGATAACTCAGTTTTGTTTGCTTGTGGTTGGAATTGATTTCTTTGCAATAAATGACAATTTCTCAGTAAGTAACCTAAGTTAATCAGAAAGCACACCATGGACTGAGTGATTTGATTAATCATGTGCGTTTTTGAGAGTAGTGGGGCTCAGGCATCTGTAGATTACACTTTCCAATCAAATCAGTGCTCGCCTCTCACATGGAATAGATGTTGGGTTTCCCCTCATGTTAGTATTCTTGTGAATCACTAAGTGCAAGACCAAAAGCTTTGACAACATGTCCCTTTTGAATAATACACAGTTCAGTTCTGGCTCCCCTCTGCTAAACAAATATCTTATACATGTTCTTGGTGTTTGTCCCATGCTTCAAGAATTAAGCATCATAAGGATGAGTCAAACGCCCACTTCAAAAATTACAGGTCAATTTTCTGCTCGAGTAACAAGCATCCTTAATTTGGACAAAATTCTTATTCATCTAATAAGACAAGGTTATTACAGTTGATAACTATAGCAGAATTCAATCTCATGATGAAGTTTGTATCTAAATAACAACAGAAGGCCCAAAGATAACATGAACATGCAGGAGGTGGTCATTTGGCCTGAGCCGCCTTCATCACCTGGCAAAATAATGGCTAAGCAGACTGCAACTGCAAATCCACATTCCCACCAACCCCGAGTAGCTGTTGTGGTTCTGCTCGCCGAGCTGGGAGTTTTTGTTGCAAACTTTTCATCCCCTTTCTAGGTGACATCCTCAGTGCTTGGGAGCCCCCTGTGAAGCGCTTCTGTCATGTTTCCTTCGGCATTTATAGTGGCTTGTCTCTGCCGCTTCCAGTTGTCAGTTGCTGTCCGCTGCAGTGGCCTGTATATTGGGTCCAGGTCGATGTGTTTGTTGATAGAATCAGTGGATGAGTGCCATGCCTCTAGGAATTCCCTGGCTGTTCTCTGTTTGGCTTGGCTATAATAGTAGTGTTGTCCCAGTCGAATTCATGTTGTTTGTCGTCTATGTGTGTGGCTACTAAGGATAGCTGGTCGTGTCGTTTCGTGGCTAGTTGGTGGTCGTGGACGCGGGTTGTTAGCTGTCTTCCTGTTTGTCCTATGTAGTGTTTTGTGCAGTCCTTGCATGGGATTTTGTACACTACGTTGGTTTTGCTCATGCTGGGTATCAGGTCCTTTGTCCTGATGAGTTGTTGTCCGAGAGTGGCTGTTGGTTTGTGTGCTGTATTTGTCCTAGTGGTCGCAGCAGTCTGGCTGTCAGTTCAGAAATGTTCCTGATGTATGGGAGTGTGGCTAGTCCTTTGGGTTGCGGCATGTCCTCGTTCCGTTGTCTTTCCCTTCGGCATCTGTTGATGAAATTGCGTGGGTATCTGTTTTTGGCGAATACCTTGTATAGGTGTTCTTCTTCCTCTTTTTGCAGTTCTGGTGTACTGCAGTGTGTTGTGGCCCTTTTGAATAGTGTCCTGATGCAACTTCGTTTGTGTGTGTTGGGGTGGTTACTTTCATAGTTCAGGACTTGGTCTGTGTGTGTGGCTTTTCTGTATACCTTCGTCTGAATTCTCTGTTCGGCGTTCTCTGTACCATCACGTCTAGGAATGGGAGCTGGTTGTCCTTTTCTTCCTCTCTCGTGAATCGGATTCCTGTGAGTGTGCCGTTGATGATCCGGTGTGTGTTCTCTATTTCTGTGTTTTTAATGATTACAAAGGTGTCGTCCACATATCTGACCCAGAGTTTGGGTTGTATTTGCGGTAAGACTGTTTGTTCTAACCTTTGAGTAAAAAGTGAGGTCTGCAGATGCTGGAGATCAGAGCTGAAAATGTGTTGCTGGTTAAAGCACAGCAGGTCAGGCAGCATCTAAGGAACAGGAAATTCGACGTTTCGGGCACAAGCCCTTTATCAGGACGAAGGGCTTCATCCTGATGAAGGGCTTGTGCCCAAAACGTCAAATTTCCTGTTCCTTGGATGCTGCCTGACCTGCTGCGCTTTAACCAGCAACACATTTTCAGCCTTGTTCTAACCTTTGCATTACTGCGTCTGCTATGAGTCCAGAGATCGGTGAACCCATGGGTGTTCCGTTGATTTGTTCATATATCTGGTTGTTGAATGTGAAGTGTGTTGTGAGGCACAGGTCCAGTAGTTTAAGCATGCCGTCTTTGTTGATAGGTTCCCCGTCCTGTTGTCTGTTCTGTATGTCCAGCAGGTTGGATATTGTTTCTCTGGCTAGGGTTTTGTTGATCGAGGTGATCAGTGCCGTTACATCGAATGAGACCATGGTTTCTTCCTTGTCTATGTGTATATTTCTGATGATGTCCAAGAATTCTTGTGTTGACTGTATAGAGTGTCTGGATCCGCTGATCAGGTTTCTGTTGTAGCTTTTTAGCCAGTTTGTGTGATGGTGTCTTTGGTAGTGATACTATGGGTCTGAGTGGGATGTCTGGTTTGCGTACTTTAGGTAGTCCATAGAATCTGGGGGTGTTGTTGCTTTCAGGTTTCATTCTTTGTAGGTCAGACCTGGTTATCTGTCTGTTTTTTTGTACATTTCTGAGTGTGTTGTTTATCCTATTGGTGAGCTGTGGGGTGGGGTCAGACTCCCTCTTTTGGTAGGTGTTGGTATCTGCAAGCAGTTGTTGTGCCTTTTGGATATAGTCTGCTTTGTCCAGTATGACCGTCATTCTGCCTTTGTCTGCTGGTAGTATGATTATGTTCTTATCGTTTCTTAATAATTTTAGTGCTTCCCTCTCCTTGGTGTTGAGGTTATGTGTTTGTCTTTTCCTTATTATCATAGGTACGATACTTTGTCTCACTGTTTGTTGTCTCTCTTCTGTCAATCCATTGTTCCTGAGTGTGCATTCTAGTGCTGCTAGGAAGTCTGCTGTCTTGGCGTCCCTGTGGTTGTAGTTGAGTCCCTTGGACAGTATTGTTCTTTCCGTGTCTGTGAGCTGTCTGTGGGAGAGGTTTTTAATCCAGGTGTGTGTTGTGGTGTCCTCTTCGTTGTGTGTTAGTTTGGCCATTTAGCCGATACCCAGCATGAGCAAAACCAACGTAGTGTACAAAATCCCATGCAAGGACTGCACAAAACACTACATAGGACAAACAGGAAGACAGCTAACAACCCGCGTCCACGAACACCAACTAGCCACGAAACGACACGACCAGCTATCCTTAGTAGCCACACACACAGATAACAAACAACATGAATTCGACTGGGACAACACTACTATTATAGCGCAAGCCAAACAGAACAGCCAGGGAATTCCTAGAGGCATGGCACTCATCCACTGATTCTATCAACAAACACATCGACCTGGACCCAATGTACCGGCCACTGCAGCGGACAGCAACTGACAACCGGAAGCGGCAGAGACAAGCCACTAAAGGAAACATGACAGAAGCGCTTCACGGGGGCTCCCAAGCACTGAGGATGTCACCTAGAAAGGGGACGAAAAGTTTGCAACACAAATTCTCAGCTCGGCGAACAGAACCACAACAATGAGCACCCGAGCTACAAATCTTCTCCCAAGCTTTGAACCCCTAGTAGCCTTTACCCCTTTGCTTACCAAGAACCTATTCAACCGTGCCTTAGCAATGTTGGAAAATTCTATCAATCACTCCACGGCAGAAGAATAGCTGCTCATTTTGCTTTAATCAAAAACAAATGTCTTTGTCTATTCAGGACAAATGGGAACAGGAGTTTGCAAATGTGATGTCAAAGAAAGGAAGAAAATAAATATGACAAGGCATAATTTAGCAAAAACACAAATGAAGGATGTATTTGAATGTGTGTAGTATGTGCAACAGAACTGATGTCTCAGTCTGATTCAGTTGGCTCATTTCCCATACTGACTGAACTATGAAGGACTTTTCTCAACTTCACTCCTCACCTGAGGCATGAGCACCTTCAGGTTAAACCATCACCAGTCGCCTCTCTCTCGCTTGCTCTCTCACAAGAGTAACTTTATTGGTGGACCTTTTTACGAATTAATTCATGGGATGAGGCCATCGCTGGCTAGGACAGCATTTATTGCCCATCTGAGAGGGCAGTTAAGAGTCACCCATATTGCTGTGTTTAATTCACATGTTGCCCAGATGAGGTAAGGATGGCAATTTCCATCCCTAAAGGATATATGCGAACCAAATGAGTTTCTCGAATAATTGGCAATCATTTCACGGTCATCATTAAATGGACTATAGTGACATTACCTTGAATTTGGATTTGAGCTGTCAATTCATGATCCTATAATCAAGCATATATAGTATTTCAGAAGAACAGCAAATTTGGAAAAGCTAGAGGGGTAATTCTGTTAATTAATGATGTCATTAGTACAACAAAAAAAAATCACAGTGCAAATATGTTTTACAGGTTGATCTTTAGAAGGGAGATAGGGAATAGTAAAAAGATAAAGGATTCTGGGTAATCCAAGATGGAGGACAGGAAAATTTTCTGGCTGTAACAGCTGCTCTTTTGAGGTATTTTAGGTGTTGGAGGTGATTTCCTCGAATTCCAGGAGCAACAATTACTATTCTACATGTTTTGGAACTTTGGAAAAAAAAGTCAAAACGACAGCAGTTTTAAAAAGGGAGAAGAACAGCCAAAGGAAGCACATAGTGAGGACAGTGCAGGAGAGAGGGCGGGAGGGAGAAACTGACACCACAGTGAAACCATTTGCTGTTTGAATTCATGCATCGCTGGACAGTGGAGTGCGTCTGGGAAAATCAATAAACAGCGAAATTCACAACTGATCTTGGAGGAATTGTTTGGACAAAGTCACAGCACAGAAACAGATAAGACAGGAGCAGTGTTTTGTAGAGGGATAAGACGGTGTTATTTTCTGGGTCTGTAGATTGTGAAGGAGCAAAAATGGCCTTTAGTAGAATGATATGCACCTCGTCAGATGTGACAGTTTAAGGAGAATTTATGGGTTACTGTGGATTATATCTGCAATAAATGCTGTTGGTTGTGAATCTTATCAGATCAAATGGATCGGTTAGAGAAACAGTCAGAAGCAATGAGGAATTTGCAACAGCAACAGTATGTGATGGATTGCCATTATAGGAAGGGGAAAAATTGCTGAAACAGTCACATAGATGGGTTAACTCCAGGAAAGGTAAGAGAGGTAGGTAGTTAGTGCAGGAGTCTTCTGTGGCTATCCCCATTTCAAACAAGTATGCGGTTTTGGAAAATGTACGGGGTGATGGATTCTTAGGGGAATGTAGCACCAACAGCCAAGTTTCTGGTACTGAGACTGGTTCTAATGCAACGAGAGGTACGTTGGGTTACAAGAGATCAACAGTTTTAAGGGACTCTTTAGTCTGAGGTACAGACAGACATTTCTGTGGCCAGCAGCGAAAAATCAGAATGGTGTGTTGCTTCCCTGGTGCCAGAGTCAAGGATGTCTCAGAGAGGGTGCTGAATGTTCTCACGGGGGAGAGGGGCCAGCAAGACGTCATTGTCCACATTGGAATCAATGACATAGGAAGAGAAAAGCTAGAGATTTTGGAGAGAGATTACAGAGGGTTAGGCAGGAATTTAAAAAGGAGATCCTAGACAGTAGTAATATCTGGATTACTCCCGGTGCTACAAGCTCGTGAGGGCCAGAATAGAATAATAGAACAGATGAATGCATGGCTGAGGAGCTGGTATATGGGAGAGGGATTCACATTTTTGGATCATGGGATCTTTTTGGGGTAGAAGTGACCTATACAAGAAAGACGGATTGCACCTAAATCGGAAGGGAACTCATATACTGGCAGGGAAATTTGCTCGAGCTGCTCGGGAGGATTTAAACTAGTACGGTGGGGGTGGGACCCAGGGAGATAGTGAAGAAAGAGATAAATCTGAGATTGGTACAGTTGAGAACAGAAGCAAGTCAACCAGTCAGGGCAGGCAGGGACAAGCTAGGTCTAATACATTAAACTGCATTTATTTCAATGCAGGGGGCCTAAAAGGGAAGGCAGATTAACTCAGGGCATGGTTTGGAACATGGGACTGGGATATCATAGCAATTACAGAAACATGGCTCAGGGATGGGCAGGACTGGCAGCTTAATGTTCCAGGATACAAATGCTACAGGAAGGATAGAAAGGGAGGCAAGAGAGAAGGGGGAGTGGCATTTTTGATAAGGGATAGCATTACAGCTGTGCTGAGGGAGGATATTCCCGGAAATACATCCAGGGAAGTTATTTGGGTGGAACTGAGAAATAAGAAAGGGACGATCACCTTAATGGGATTGTATTAAAGACGCCCCAATAATCAGAGGGAAGTTGAGAAACAAACTTGTAAGGAGATCTCAGCTATCTGTAATAATATAGGGTGGTTTTGGTAGGGGATTTTAACTTTCCAAACATAGACTGGGACTGCCATAGTGTTAAGAGTTTAGATGGAGAGGAATTTGAAGTGCATACAAGAAAATTTTCTGATTCAGTATGTGGATGTACCTACTACAGAAGGTGCAAAACTTGACCTATTCCTGGGAAATAAGGCAGGGCAGGTGACTGAGGTGTCAATGGGGGAGCACTTTGGGGCCAGCGACCATAATTCTATTTGTTTTAAAATAGTGATGGAAAAGGATAGACCAGATCTAAAAAGTTCTAAATTAGAGAAAAGCCAATTTTAATGGTATTAGGCAAGAACTTTCAAAAATTGATCGAGGGCAAATGTTCACAGATAAAGGGACGGCTGGAAAATGGGAAGCCTTCAGAAATGAGATAATGAGAATCCGCAGAAAATATATTCTTGTTAGGATGAAAGGAAAGGCTGGTAGGTGTAGGGAATGCTGGATGACTAAAGAAATTGAGGGTTTGGTTAAGAAAAAGGAGGAAGCATATGTCAGGTATAGACAGGATAGATCGAGTGAAGCCTTAGAAGAGTATAAAGGAAATAGGAGTATACTTAAGAGGGAAATCAGGAGGACAAAAAAGGGGACATGAGATAGCTTTGGCAAATAGAATTAAGGAGAATCCAAAGGGTTTTTACAAATACATCAAGGAGAAAAGGATAACTAGGGAGAGAATAGGGCCCCTCAAAGATCAGCAAGGCATCCTTTGTGTGGAGCCGCAGAAAACGGGAGAGATACTAAATGAGTATTTTGCATCATTTGGGCATCACGGTGGCACAATGGTTAGCACTGCTGCCTCACAGCGCCAGAGACCTGGGTTCAATTCTCGCCTCAGGCAACTGTCTGTGTGGAGTTTGCACCTTCTCCCTGTGTCTGTGTGGGTTTCCTCCAGGTGCTCCGGTTTCCTCCTACAGTCCAAAAATGTGCAAGTTAGGTGAACTGGCCATGCTAAATTGCCCGTAGTGTAAGGTGAAGGGGTAAATGTAGGGGAATGGATCTGGGTGAGTTGCTCTTCGGAGGGTTGGTGTGGACTTGTTGGGCCAAAGGGCCTGTTTCCACACTAAGTAATCTAATCAGTATTTACTGTGGAAAAGTTTATGGAAGATATAGAATGTAGGGAAATAGATAGTGACACCTTGAAAAATGTCCATATTACAGGGGAGGAAGTGCTGAAGGAGGAACTTGAAACACAAAGGTGGATAAATCTCTAGGGCCTGATCAGGTGTACCCTAGAACTCTGCGGGAAGCTAGGGAAATGATTGCTGGACCTCTTACTGAGATATTTATATCATCGATAGTCACAGGTGAGGTGCCGGAAGACTGGAGGTTAGCTAACGTGGTGCCACTGTTTAAGGTGGTAAGGACAAGCCAGGGAACTATAGACCAGTGAGCTTGACATCGA
The DNA here is from genome assembly GCF_020745735.1 of Hemiscyllium ocellatum. Lineage (NCBI taxonomy): Eukaryota > Metazoa > Chordata > Chondrichthyes > Orectolobiformes > Hemiscylliidae > Hemiscyllium > Hemiscyllium ocellatum. Next base: position 138,334,455 of record NC_083404.1, read on the forward strand.
TGGAAGTTGTTGGAGGGAATCCTGAGGGGCAGGATGTACATGAATTTAAAAGGCAAGGATTGATTAGGGATCATCAACATGGCTTTGTATGTGGGAAATCATGTCTCACAAACTAGATTGCATTTTTTGAGGAAGTAACAAAGAGGACTGATGAGGGCTGAGTGGTAAATGTCATCTATATGGACTTCAGTAAGGCGTTTGACAAGGTTTCCCGATGGGAAACTAGTTAGCAAGTTTAGATCTCACAGAATACAGAGAGAACTAGCATATTTGGATACAGAACTGGCTCAAAAGGTAGAAGACAACGGGTGGTGGAGGGTTGTTTTTCAGATTGGGGGCTTGTGACCAGTGGAGTGCCGCAAGGATAAGTGCTGGGTCTTCTACTTTTTCTCATTTATCTCAATGATTTGGATGTGAGCATAAGAGGTATAGTTAGTACATTTGCACATGACACCAAAATTGGAGGTATAGTGGGCAGCGAAAAAGGTTTCCTCAGATTACAACACCAGATGGGCCAATGGGCTGAGGAGTGGCAGACGGAGTTTAATTCAGATAAATGCAAATCTTAGCAGGACTTATATACTTCATGGTAAGGCACTAGGGAGTGTTGCTGAACAAAGAGATCTTGGAGTGCAGGTTCATAGCTCCTTGAAAATGGAGTCGCAGATAGATAGGATAGTGAAGGTGGTGTTTGGTATTGAGTACACGAGTTAGGAGGTCATGTTGCGGCTGTACAGGACACTGTTGGAGTATTGCATACAATTCTGGTCTTCTTCCTATCGGAAGGATGTTGTGAAACTTGACAGGGTTCAGAAAAGATTTACAAGGATGTTGCCAGGGTTGGAGGATTTGAGCTATAGGGAGAGGCTGAATAGGCTGGGGCTGTTTTACCTGGAGCGTTGGAGGCGGAGGGGTGACCTTCTAGAGGTTTACAAAATCTTGAGGGGCATAGATAGGGTAAATTGACAAAGTCTTTTCCCTGGGGTCAGGGAGTCCAGAATTAGAGGGCATAGATTTAGGGTGAGGGGGGAAAGATATAAAAGAGCAAAAGATATAAAAGATATAAAGGGCAACTTTTTCATGCAGAGGGTGGTGTGTGTATGGAATGAACAGCCAGAGGAAGTGGTGGAGGCTGGTACAATGACAACATTTAAGAGACATTTGAACGAGTATATGAATAGGAAGGGCTTGGAGGGATATGGGCCGGGTGCTGGCAGGTGGGACTATATTGGGTTGGGATATCTGGTCAGCATGGACGGGTTGGACCGAAGGATCTGTTTCCTTGCTGTACATCTCCATGACTCTAAGTAGTCACTTTTCGGAGCAGTTTAAAGGTCCGTTAATAGTAACCACAGTGCAGGATGGGGCGTACAGGAAGAGAAACGTACAGCAAAAATCATACGTGATTTTAATCTGCAAATAGATCAGACAAATCAGATCGGCAAAGGTAGCCTGGAATGAATTCAGTACGTTTTAGGGTCTGTTGTATTTTAAAGTAACACAGACAGCAGGCCTGGTAATGTACAATGAAACAGAATTAAGTCATGACCTCAATGAAGGTGGTTCTGCACTGCAGCGTCTACAACGTGACAATCTCACATTCAATTTGCTGGAGAAGTGTGTTTTAAATGAGCATTTTAAACTGAAATGAAGGCCATTATGAAAGTATAAAGACGAGCTAGCTAAAATGGACTGGGAAATTAGCTGCAGAGATAGGTCAATAGAGATAGTGCGACATACATTTAAGGAGGTATTTCAGAACACTCAGCAGAGGTACATTCCAGTGAGAAAGACAGACTCTGGGGACAGGACACAGCATCCTTGGCTCACTAAGACATTCATGATGGGATCAAATTGAAAGGCAAATCATATAATTTTGGAACGGGTAACATTGAGAGACAGACAGAGAGAGAGAGAGAGACAGACAGACACAGAGAGAGAGAGACAGACAGACAGACAGAGAGAGAGACAGACAGAGAGAGAGAGAGAGAGACAGACAGACAGACGAGAGAGAGAATGAATGTCTTGGAATTAATGATGGAAAATAAGGAACTGGTACATGAATTGAACAGACATTTTGCATCAGTCTTCACTGCTGAGGATGCAAATAACATCACATAAATACAGAGCAACACAGAAAATGAGAAAGCAGGCCATTCAGTCCTTCAAGCCTGCTTTGTCACTCAATGACTGATCATCCAACTGAGCAACCTTGTTTCTGCTTTCTCACCATGCCCTTTGACCCCTTTAGCACCAAGAACTATATCTAATTCCTTCTTGAAAACAATGTTTGACCTCAACTGGTTCCTGTGGCACAGAATTCCACAGGCTCACCACTCTCTGGGTGAAGACATTTCTCATTTCGGTCCTAAGTGATCTGCTCAGTTTCCTTAGATGTGACCCCTGCAAAAGTCCTTCCCGCATTGTCAGTCTAGTCCGGTTGGCTATCCAGGACTTACATTTCAAATGAACCTCTCCAAATCCTGCGTTTCCTTATCAACATATCCTTCCATTTCTTTCTCCCTGATATGTTTCCCAGCTTCCTCGTGAATGTATCGAAGATAATCACCTCAAACACTATCTTGCAGAAAAGGCTATATTTTCACTACTTGCTGAATACACATGAATACGTGGTGAGATTTGAGTGACTGCCTTTGACATCATGACAACATTTGAATCAGAATGACGTAATCGAACCCTGGCAAACAGGAATAAAGTTTCTGCTGGCTGAGTTGTATCTAGTGAAAAGACAGTTGTGTTTACTAGTGTTTGCTGATGATTGAATAATGTTCAGCACTATTTGACTAACTCCTGAAAAGTTCACACTCAACATGACCTGGAGCAGAGTGGCACACAAATGCAGACAATAATCAACTCGATCAAGTACAACAGACACTGTTTCCATTTTTAGGAATTAGAATTAGAAATGGAAGTTGAATTGCTGTAACTGAAATAAGAGGAAAGTTTTGCAGCTTGAAAATTAGGTGTGGCACATTGTTGAGCTGTTCAATGAGATTCCTTTCTGAGGCAGTGAGAAGGAAAATTCAAGATGGAGTGGCACAATCTCTTCAGTAAAAAGTAAGGTCTGCAGATGCTGGAGATCAGAGATGAAAATGTGTTGCTGGTTAAAGCACAGCAGGTCAGGCAGCATCCAAGGAACAGGAAATTCGACGCTTCAGGCCAGAGCCCTTCATCAGGAGCCCTTCCTGATGAAGGGCTCTGGCCCGAAGCGTCGAATTTCCTATTCCTTGGATGCTGCCTGACCTGCTGTGCTTTAACCAGCAACACATTTTCAGCCACAATCTTTTCAGTCAAGGTTAAAAATCACAACACCGGGTTATAGTCCAACTAGTCACCTGATGGAAGAGCGGCACTCCGAAAGCCAGTGCTTCCAAGTAAACCTGTTGGACTATAACCTAATGTTGAGATTTTTAACTTTATCTACCCCAGTCCAACACCAGCACCTCCACATCATGATTTTCAGTCAAGGAAATTCTGACTGACACCCATCAGATTGTTTGAGCCTGTAGGGTGTTAAAAAGCAGCAAATTCTCAGAGCAGCAGAGAACGGGGAATAAAATTAAATGTCTGCAGACAGGAAGCATCAATATCTCCGCATTATCCTGTGTGGGACAACAAAACTAACAAAACCCAAGATTACTTGATCAACCATTCTAAGAATGGCCATCAGCCGACAGCCAACAGCATGCCAAAATCAATTTCCACTTGGAACTTCCCAAGCGGCAATGGGCGATTATTGCAGGTCTCGCAATCATTAACTAACAACAATGTTTTGTTTGCATTCTGGGTTTCCGGACACAAACTAAGGTTTCAGGCTTCCACTTATTTTAATGGGTCTACCTGAATGCAAACTCCAGAATGTGCATCTTCACTGTTATTAGCAGATACAAAGAAATCCCAAAGGCCTCTAAAAGGCCAATCAATTCTTGGGAGTTTTCTTCCTATGCCTAGATAAATGAGATAAATGAAAAAATAACAAAAAAAAAAGGGTCGAAGGCTGGGAAACACACCTAAAGATTATTTTAGGTGACAATCTTTTTGATAAATATGCCAACCTCGTGCAGCTTCTCGAAGCAGCAGACTCAATTCCTCGTGTTTTGAACTTGCGCCAGTGTTTTAGTCAAATGGGGAAGCCTTGGGACAAACACCCGTCTGTTATTCAGTATCAACTGAAAAGAATTTGAAGCACCAATCTGGCTAAACCAACAATAGTTATGAAAACTTATCCAGCTTCTCCATAGAAATAACTTGCGGTTTGCCTCAAATACCAAATGCTAGCTGCTTCTAAAGCAACACTTGGATACCAGTCATTTCAGCTCCAGGATCTCTCTGCAGGAGTTGCTCAGAGAAGAGATCAAGGCCCAGTAATCTTCAGTTGCTTGATTAATAACCTGCCTACCCTAAAAGTAGGAAGTGGGAATTTCCACTGATGCTTGTACTATGTTCAGCACCGTTCGCAACTCATCAGAAACGGACTAGTATTTGTGCCACACGTACCAGGCAATAATCATCTCAAACGGCAGACAATCCAATTACTGCTCCATGTCATTCAGGGGCATCACCAATACAAGTTCCTTAACATCCTAGAGCTTACCATGGACAAGAAACTGAACTGGACCAGCCATACATATACTGCAGCTGGAAGAGCAGGTCAGAGGCCAGGAATACTGCAGATAGTAACTCACCACCTGATTGTCCAAAGCCTGTCTAAAATCTACAAGGCGCAAGTCAGGAGTGTGATGGAATATTCTGCACCTTTTTGGATAGATGCAGCTTCAACACTCAAGCAGCTTGACACCATCCAGAACAAAGCAGCCCACTTAACTGGCACCACATTCACATCCAGTCCCTTCACCACTGATGCTCAGTCACAGCAGTGCATACCATCAACAAGATGCACTGCAGCAATTCACTAAGACTTTTTATACAGCACCTTCTGAACCCACAACAACCACACTCTATTAAAGGATAAAAGCAGCAACTTCATGGGAACACCATCATCAGCAAGCTCCCTTCCGAGTCACTCACCATCCTGACTTGGAAACATTTCACCGTTCCTTCAGTGTTGTTGTGTCAAATACCTGGAAAACACTTCCCAACAGCATAGTTGTCAACCTACAGCACATGGGTGGCAGTGGATCAAGGAGACAGCTCACCCCCCACCCTCTCAAGGGCAATCAATCAATCAGGGACAGGCAATAACTGCTGCCCCAGTCAGTGACACCCACATCCCACAAGCGGGCAAACAAGAAATTAAATCTGAGTTAATGAAGTTTCTCTCCTGAATTTACATAGCACCTTTGCAGGATGTACCAAAGGCTTTCATAAGGCAGCATTTTGAAACATAGTTACTGTAGTAATCAGAAAAATGTGACGGCCCACTAACACGTAATAAAGTACCACAAACAAACACAGATTAGTTCATCATTTCTCTCGTTCCAAGACTTGTGTGGATATTGTGATCGATATTGCCCTAGACATCTGCAAGAGTAGCATGGGACCTCCACTTAACACATTATCAGATTGTTAAGGCTGAAGAATAGTCATTTGATGATTCATTGCAAACTACTCAAACTGTAAATACCTTTGAAACTGACACTCGAGCACACGGGCCAGTTCAGGGTTTATGATGTGGAGGTGTTGGACTGGGGTGGACAAAATCAGAAGTCACAAGATACCAGGGCATCTCACCTGACAAAGGGGCAGTGCTCCAACAGCTTGTAATCTCAAATAAATCTGTTGGACTATAACCTGGTGTCATATGACTTCTGACTTTGTTCAGGGTTTAGAATTTGAAGGATTCAAAAGTAGCATCAAGAACATTGACAAACTTAATTTTCAGAGTTCAACAGAGCTTATACCTGTAGTTGTAAGTGAAAGTTTTTATTCAGAAAAAGCCTTTCTTGCTTTGTCTCCAGGGTGTGAAAGGAAGGACCTTTCCTTTCAAATAAGAGCCCACTGAGGAAAACGTCTCTGGAGACATTTATTGAAAAGATGACGACAATGGCTGTAATTGGAGACACTGCAGGATCCTGTGTGGGACAATATCTTGCCACACAGAATATTTACTCCCAGATTTTGTTTTAAAATGGAAGATTAATTGAAACAGGTTATTCAACACATTTCAACTGAGACATTAGGACCTTGCATTCAAGCCCATTTTATAATGATGTGATCAAAGAATATTAAGAGTTACACATAAAATAAAAAGTGACGGTGAAAACACTAATGTGTGCACTCCACCCTTTAAACAGGATAACTCTATGAACTCAGCATAGAGTACTGTACTGTAATATAACAATGCACAGCCACATTTTATGCCTCTCTGGCACTAAGGTACAAATCCTATATCTGTGGGAATAGGAACTCCACATCAACTCCCTTACCAAGGAGCAAAATATCTAAGCTATCAGCTTCAATGCCCAAGGGAGCTGCTCCATGCTGTATAATACTCAGCCCCACAGGTCAGAGACAGACAGAGACAGACAGAGACAGACAGAGACAGACAGAGACAGACAGAGACAGACAGAGACAGACAGAGACAGACAGAGACAGACAGAGACAGACAGAGACAGACAGAGACAGACAGAGACAGACAGAGACAGACAGAGACAGACAGAGACAGACAGAGACAGACAGAGGGAAAAGGAAAAGCCAGCCAGAGCAAGCAAAAAGAACAAGGCATGAGTTTCATGGGCAATGACACCACACAGATCTACCCTGTGAAAGTTTTTTTCACAGAAAAATCCCAGGACAGTAGTGCTGTGAGGCAGCAGCACTAACCACCCCGCAGGACGCTCAGGCAAACTCCTCGTGCCTTAGGCAGCTGAGTGAGAAAGGCTCCTCCTGCAGATTCAGTCAAAAAAAACAACCCACAGACTGACTCATTTATATAATGTTTTAATCCAATGATTTTATGAAACAAATATATGCAACTGTCTAATGGTTTGAGCCCCAGTACCTTCCTGCTGTAAACTCAGTCATAGAGCATGGAAACAGACCCTTTGGTCCAACTCATCCATGCTGACCAGATATCCTAAATTAATCTCGTCTCATTTGCCAGCACTTGGCCTATATCCCTCCAAACCCTTCCTATTCATATACCCATCCAGATGCCTTTTAAATGTTCCCTCTTAAATTTCCTCGAGCAGCTCATTCCATACTTGAACCACCCTCTGTGAAAAAGTTGCCCTTTAGGTCCCTTTTAAATCTTTCCCCCTCACCTTAAATCTATACCTTCTAGTTTTGGACTCTCCGAACCCAGGGAAAAGACCTTGTCTATCTATCCTATCCATGCCCCTCATGATTTTATAAAGCTCTGTAAAAGGTCAGCCCCCAGCTTCCAATGCTCCAGGGAAAATAGCCCCAGCCCCCGTGGGTGGTATGGTGGTACAATGGTTAGCACTGCTGCCTCACAGCGCCAGAGAGCTGGGTTCAATTCCCGCCACAGGCGTGTGTGTGTGTGTGTAAGTGTGTGTGTGTGTGTGTGTGTGTGTGTGTGTGTGTGTGTGTGTGTGTGTGTGTGTGTGTGTGTGTGTGTGTGTGTAAGTGTGTGTGTGTGTGTGTGTGTGTGAGTTTGCACATTCTGACCGTGTCTGCTTGGGATTCCTCCCACAGTCCAAAGATGTGCAGGTCAGGTGAATTGGCCATGCTAAATTGTGCCCGTAGTGTTAGGTGAAGGGGTAAATGTAGGGGAATGGGTTTGGATGGGTTGCTCTTCGGAGGGTCTGTGTGGATTTGTTAGGCAGAACGGCCTGTTTCCACACTAAGTAATCTAATCTAATCTAATCTATTTAGCGTCTCCCTATAGCTCAAATCCTCCAACCTTGGCAACATCCTTGTAAATCTTTTCTGAACCCTTTCAAATTGCACAACATTCTTACATTAGGAGGGAGACCAGAATCGCATGCAATATTCCAAAAGTGACCTAACCAACATCCTGTACAGTCACAATTTGGCCTCCCAACTCCTATACTCAATGCACTGACCAATTAAGGCAAGCATACCAAACGTCATCTTCACCGTCCTGTGACCCCACTTTCAAGGAACTATGAACCTGTAATCCAGGGTCTTTCCGTTCAGCGACACTCCTTAGGACCTTACCATTAAGTGTATGAGTCCTGCCTTGACTCGCTCATCTACGAGACAAACATTATTTCAGGGCACTGGGGCATTACAAACAAAATAGGAGTCAGGTGACCAAAAGCTTTCTCCAACAAACAAGTTTTAAAAGGGGAAAGAGAAGATTAGGAATGAAGTCCAAAGCTTAGAGTGCAGGTAGCTGAAGACATACCAGATGAAGAGCTTGTGCCCGAAACGTCGAATTTCCTATTCCTTGGATGCTGCCTGACCTGCTGTGCTTTAACCAGCAACACATTTTCAACGGCATTTAGTTATAACTGATGCGAGGGACCAGAATTAGTGAAACTATTTTGTGGGTCATGGAGAATATTAGATATAGGTAGAAGTCTGGCCACAGACGGATTTGAAAATAAGGTTGGGAAATTTGAAGTTAAGGTGCTGCGTGACAGGGAATCATGGTAGCTCATCAAGGACAGGGGAAATGAGGGAAACCACAAAATCATACAAGACATTGGCATCCAAACCTCTGTTGCCTATAAGTTTACAAAAAGTAGAATAAGACATACTAGCCATGAATATGTAGAAATAGTCAGAGTTGATAGGTATCCAAGGGACAAAGGTTTCAGCAGCAGGTGAACTGACACGTACAAGGTCAGGTGGTTATAGACCTGAAAATACACCCATCTTAATGATACCACAATAATGAAAATGCATTCTCATCTCAGGAACAAATGCGATTCCAAAAAGACTGGCTTAATCTCAGACTCTTTCAAGGGAGGGGTGTGGAGTCAGCTGCAAGGGATCAGAGTTTGGAGTGGGGCCCAAAGCAATGGATTCCATCTCCCAAAATGTTCAATGCTGATTATTTTAAGCCAAACCTTAATACCACATTTCCATCTACTCCTCTGCCTGTTAAGAATCTACCTCTGCCTTAAAAATTATATCCCATTCCCAGTGTTCTCAGAGGCAGAGTCCCAGATTCGCACAACACAAAAACAATTCCTCAACCTCGTCCTGAAAGTGCAACTCCTCATTTTATAATATCATTTCCTCACTGTGGACTTAAACACAAAAGGAACATGCTTTTCACATTCACTTTGTCACGATAGTTTTGGGTCAATTTTATTTTAATATTTCATATACCTCTAGATGTGAATGGAGAAAAACTCAGCTGGTCCAATCTATCAGAAGAAAACCTACTTATTCTAAGCATTAATCTAGTAAATATCCTCTGAACCACATCAAATACATCTACATCCATCTTTAAATAGTACAACCAAAACTGCACACATGATTCAAGCTATGTTCTAACTAATGCCCTGCAAAAACTGAAGCATAACAACGTAACTTTGATAATCAGTTGCCCATACAATAAAATGGCAGCATTCAATTAGTTGCCTGATTTATGCTGTACCTACCTGCACACTGTTTCACCCTGGAATCCTGCTGCATCTCAATTTCAGTCATTTGTTACTTAAGTAATATTTCTTTATTATTATTGCTGCGAAAGAGAACAACTTCATATCCTTCCACATGGCATGCCATGTGCCAGATTTTTGACGGTTCACTCAACTCATTTATGTTCTTTTTGCAAACTCTTTCCACCTTCTTCACAACACATTTTCCTACCGTTCTGTGGGTCACCTGCAAATTTAGTTCCTGTGCACTCCCTCCCCTCCTGTAAGTTTGAGGTAAATTTTAGAATCGGAGGTGAAAATGTGTTGCTGGTTAAAGCACAGCAGGTCAGGCAGCGTCCAAGGAACAGGAAATTCAACGTTTCGGGCCGGAGCACTTCATCAGGAATGAAGGGCTCCGGCCTGAAACGTCGAATTTCCTATTCCTTGGACGCTGCCTGACCTGCTGTGCTTTAACCAGCAACACATTTTCAGCTCTGATCTCCAGCATCTGCAGACCTCACTTTTTACTCTTTAGAATCTGAGGTCCCAGCACAGGTCCCACTTGTCAAATCCTGTCAATCAGTTACACTTAATCTGTTTCCTTCCTGCCAGCCAATCTTCTATCCATACTAATGTGAGCTTTAATTTTCCATAATTAACTTTTACCTGGCACCTTATCAAATGTCTTCTGGGAATCCAGAGCCACAGTACATGTTACTCCTCCAAAGTTAGCAAGGAAATTGGTGAAACGTGACTTATCTTTCACAAAACCATACTATTTTGCTTATTTGTCCTGATATCTCATGCAGCTTGCTTTCTAGTTTTCTGATTATGCTGCTTGAAACAAATGCTTTTGCTCAAGGCTGACAGAAAGTACATAGTGCCTTTAAAAGTACATACGTACCATGAGGCTGGTACCTCAGAACCAAATTTTAGAACATAAGATAAAGGAGCAGAAATAGGCCATTCTGCCCAATGGTCTGCTCTACCACTTGATCGTGGTTGATGTGTTTCTCAACCCCATTTTCCTGCCGTCTCCCTGTAACCCTTCATCCCCTTTACTAAATCAAAAACATATCTACCTCCATCTCCACTGCTTTCTGCGGCATTGCATTTCACTAATTTGCCATCCTCTGGCTGAAGAAATTCAGTGATCACGGTTCATCGACTCTCCCTTATCTAACTTGCTCATTATTTCCTCAAAAAAAATTCTAACAGATTTGACAGGAATGACCTCCCTTCGACAAAGCCACGTTGACTCAGCTTTATTTTGCCATGAACTTCCAATCTCATCCTCAATAGTGGACAGGAAATGTTATCAACTGAGGTCTTGTCAATAATTTCTTGTCTTTTGCCTCCCTCCCTTCTTAAACAGGAACATTATATTTGCCATTTCCAGTTCTCTCGGACCTTCCCTGACTCCTGTGATTCCTGAAAGATCATCAATGTCTCCACAATTTCATCAGCCACATCCTTCAGAACTCTGGGGTGTAGTTCATCTCGTGATTTATCCACCTTGGGACCTTTCGGCCTTCCCGACACCTTCTCCTCAGTGATGGCCCCTATACTCACCTCTGCCCTTTGACTTTTGGCGTCCTGGTATGCTACTATGTAAAGTACCTGCTCAGGTCCTTAACCAGTTTTTTTTGTTCCCTATTACTATTTCTCCAGCCTCATTTTCTTACAGTGCAATGTCCACTCTTGCCTTGCTCTTACTGTACACAATCACAAAAAACTCTTGCAATTTTGTTTTATACTTCTAGCTAGCTTACTCTTGTAGTTAATCTTCTCATCTCAATGTTTTGTTAGTTGTCCATTGCTAGTTTTAAAAGGTTTCCCACAAATCTTCAACATTATGTACACTTTTTCTTTTCATGCTGTTTCTTACTTCCCTCGTCAGCCATGGTTACCCCATCCTCCCTGAGTATGCTTCCCCTTTCTTAGGGTGAATTTCTGCTGTGCTGTGCTGCTTGAATTACCACCAGGAACTCCTGCCAGTTCGGTTCCGCTGTCTTCCACGCTAAGCTCCCCTTCCAATCACCTCTAGCCAGCTCCTCTCTAATGTCTTTGCAGTTACCTTAACTCAATTGTAACACCGTTTCATCTTATCCCAGCTTATCCCCCTCAAACTGTGGGATGAATTTTATCGTATTATGGTCACTGCTCCCTAAGAATTCCTTTATCTTAAGCTTCCTCATCATGTCTGCCTCATTAAACATCACCAAATCAAGAATTGCCTGCTCCCTGGTGGATCCACCACAAGCTACTCCAAAAGTAGCAGACATTTTATCATGATGGTGCTGGTAAGTGAACTGCAATTTGAAGCGAGCTTTGTCAAGACTTGTGGTGCAATGGTAGTCTTTGAACCAGGAGGCCCAAGTTCAAGTCCCATCAGCTGTACATCTCTGAACAGGTTGATATGGAAAATATCCACAACTGTAATGGACTCAAGTCTTACAGTTAAAGTACACCTCAAAAATCAGGGCTATTGTGGTGCAGTGGTAGCATCCCTACATCTGAGCCAAGAGAACCGGATTCAAATCCCAATTTCTCCAGAGGTGTGTAACGACAAAGCTGAACAGATAGATTAGAAAAATATTTCAGACAGACCTAGTGAGACTGCACCAAGAACAAGGCTGCTTAACAATCAGGTTATACAGCAGGAAGATGATTAAAGCACTGTTTAGATGATGGAACTACACCTGAAAGAGCTGTTAGGGCTACGTCATAGAGATGTACAGCATGGAAACAGACCCTTCGGTCCAACCTGTCCACGTCAACCAGATATCCCAACGCGGTCTAGTCCCACCTTCCAGCACCCGGCCCATATCCCTCCAAACCCTTCTGCATTTTGAGATTGCTGATGACAGGTCTTTGCAAACTAGGGGTCTTTTAATGGCACTGACATTGACCTCATCCTGCTCTCATATTCACTACCCTCTTCCCGTCCAGGCCTCTGTTCTTAACAAGGGATCAATTTTCAAGCCTCTTAATGTGGTCATACTGGGAAAAAAAGGGGAAGCACTGGGTTAAGGCAATAATAAACAACCACGATGAGTATAAATAAAGTCATTTGTTGACTTCCTACTTTCATTGAGAACACCAGCACAAGACAGCTGCTTGTTTCTTTGTCACATTAGGCTTTCATGATTTGTTTGCTGACATGATCCCAGTCCACTGATGATATTTTTATTGTTTGATGGGATGTGGGTCTTGCGAGCAAAGCCAACATTTGCCATACATCCCAATTACCCAAAATAGCCTGACTGAACCAGATTGGTTTTCACCAAACGATAACCGTTTCATGACTCCATTACCAAGACTAGGTTTCATTTCCACATTGACCATGTGAATTTCAACTCCATCAGCTGCCGGGGTGGGATTCGAACCCATGCCCCTAGAGTTTGGACCTCTCCATTACTAAACCAATGATATTACTACTGTTCCATCATCAAACAGAATGCATAACAGCTACCAACCAATTACCAACACCATGAAGGAAGCTACACGAATAGTAATTAATATATCAAATTAATGTTATTCTGAGCGAATGGTATAGAGCAGTTACGTTGTTCAGATTAACATGAGGGAGAAACAAATAGAAGGATATATGAACAGGAGAGGAACAGGGTGGAGAAAAACCAATCAGAGTTGGGCTGAATGACCTGCTTCAGTGCTCAAAGTGAAATACGTCACAACAGTATCGAAAAAGGCAATGTAGGGGATGCGAGAAAGCTTAAAATAGTACATGTTCCACTTAGAAAGCAAGCCCTTCGAAAAAGTATGCAGGAAACTGATGAATAAATTTATCAACAAATGACCGACTGCTTTGTTTTGCTAATATTCCCCAATTAGAGATATTAAACACATGATTTACAACCAACTCCAGATTGCAAGCAATTTTATTTAATAAATGTTATTACACTGCAAGGAGGAGCAGCAGTAATTTGCTCTTAAATGGCCATGAGAGGTAAAAGGGAAGGGATTTTGTGGAATGGTTCATCAACAATTACATTTTATGCTGAAAAGAGGCCCACAGAAAGCAAGTTAATCTTATGAGGACCCGACTGCATGGGTTAACATTCCCATTCAAGAACTTCAATAAAACAATTTAATCATAAAGAAAATGTCCAGAAACTTGCTCTGAAAGAAGTGCAGAATTTATCCAAAGTTTTATTCAGTTATTTAGCAACTTCCTTATACAAAATATTACAAGTTAGATTTATAAATTCTAGAATAAGAGCAGATGTAACAATAATTGGCCAATCAAGCAGCATTTGTGGTACTGGTTGGCTCAAAGCATTCTGATAAGTGGGCATCGCTGACTAGGCCAGCATCTGCTCCTCATGCCTAATTTACCAAGATGCAACCACATTGCGGGGGGTCTTGAGATGCATACAAGTCAGACCTGGATTCCTTCCTGATAGGACCTTAGTGAACCAGATGGGTTCTTACAATAATTGACAATGGTTACACATGTGAGCTTTAGTTCCAGATTATGTATTGGATTCAAATATGAACCCTCACCCCTTATGACCTGATTCCTATGCCACCATCTTCATTTTGTGATGATAAAGTTTGATCACACCAGGAACTGCTTAAACAAAAGCAAAATCCTGGGGATATGGGAAATGCTGGAAATATTCAGTAACTTGGGCAATGATTGTGGAGAGGGGAAACAGAGTAAATATTTCAAGTTGATGACTTCTCATCTGGACTGAAGAAAGACACCAATTCCATTTTCTGTCTTTCCCTTGTTTCATGTTTATGACAACATGAACTGCTTCTCTTTCCACAGGTAAATGTGGAGAACACCATTTTTAAACCATGTAAAACTCCCTCACTCCTTTTTGAAACAGCATCAGAAGATACTTTACACCCATCTAAGAGGGACAGGGCTTGGTTTTAATGTCGCAGCCTAAAGACAGACAACAGATAGCACAGCATTCCCCACTGCAGTAACAGAACAGCAGCCTTGATTTTTGTGTTCAGGTGCTGAGTGGGAATTCAACCCAAAACATTACAGTAGTGACTACATTCAAAGCCATCTTTACTGAGTTGTCATGAACTTAGGGATGTGCAGAACCATGAAAGTTGCTGTATTAAATACAAGTCTTCTGCTTTCATCACAGCTTGTCATCCTAATTTTCTATTTCTTTCTCTCACATTCTTAGTTGGTTTGATCTTCCATTCAGGGCAGGTAACATGCTTCTAGGTTTCCTGGTCTGAACTATCAGACACTAGAAGGATTGCCTATCCTACTGTTGAACGGTGGCTTCCCACTTTAAATCCCACCATTATGTAGGAAAATAAAAAAAACTCAACAGTAAATTTGGCACAACAGCATACATAAGGAGTCAACATAGTCTCATCCCTAGTTGCCCTCAAGGATGCGATAGTGAGCTGCTGCCTTAAACCACTGCAGCTAATTTGGTGTAAGGTTAGTTAGCTAGTTGCTTACGATCTGTAAAGGTTGGAATCAAAATTAGGTCAATCACCGTTTTGAAAAGTTTACACAGAATCCTTCATTTTTAACTAAAACCAAATAAGTTTACAACAGAAGGCCTTTTGACCCATTGGTCACATGCAGCCCCACGTTCCTGCTGTTGGCATGTGACCTGATCAAATTCCTCATTCTCAAGCCCTTGGCCAACCACCGTTTAAAATCATTTGTGGAATGAGATCCCATCACTTGATTAGTGCAGCATTTCAGAGCTCAAAAGATTAGGGAAAGACTTCATCTCCCAAACAGAGTTTTTGTCAATGGGTCTTACAATCCAAAATCCCTGGGACAGTGGTAGTGTCACTGGACTAGTCACCCAGATGCAGGACATGGGTTCAACTCAAATTGGAATTTCAAACAAAGCTGGTCTCAGTGATGGAAACCATGAAACTAACAGCAACTGTTGCAAAATTCCAGCTGGGTTCACTTATGTCTTAAGGCAATGAAATCTGTTATCCTTATTCAGTCTGGTCTACATATGACTCCAGACCAATAATAAACTGGTTGACTTCTTCAGTACCCACTGAAATAGCCTTGCAAGCGACTTAGTTCATCACAATTACCATCGGCAACAAATATTGGCTTTGCCAGCAACATTCATATCCTGAAGATTTTTAAAAACTCCCTCCATCCCCCTGGTATCAAAAAATTCATCTTGGAAACAAATCAAGTCATCTCCTCGGTGCCTCTGTTGCAAAACAGACAGCCCAATTTTTCAAACTTCCCCATATAATTGAAGTTTCTCATCATATTAACATACCAGTACTCTGACCTGCTTTCTTCCCATAGTCCTTTAATGAAACCCATCGATTTGGAAAGCAGAGACGAAGGAGAACAAAAGAGGCAGGCAGTGAAGTTGAAAGACAGGGAGATGCATGGGAAAGGATCAACTACACTTCTCTAGATGGAAGGATGTAACAACATGGCATGCTTATCCACAATTCAGAGGTTTAGAGAATGATCCATGATATGCAGTGATTGTTTTATAAGCAAAGATTAAACAGACTGGGACTCTACTCACTGGATTTTCAAAGAATGAGAGGTGATCTCATTGACAAAGGACCTGTAAGAAGTTTGTCAAAGTAAATGCTGAGAGAATTGTTCCCCTCATGGGAGGGTAAAGGATCAGAGGACATAGCCTCAGAAATAAAAGTGCCCCAATTTAAGACTGAGGTGAAGAGGAACTTCCTGTGACAAGAGGGTTGAGTGTCTTTGGAACTCCTTGCCGCAGAGAGCTGTGAAGAGAGTCCTTACGTACATCTAAGACAGAGATATTCAGCATTCTTGAACAGTCGGGGATTCAAGGGTTACAGAGAACGGCAAGAAAGAAGCAGACATGAGAAATATTACCTCAGCCAAGATCCTACTGAATGGCAGAGCAGGCTCGAGGGGCTGATTGGCCTACTCCAATTGCTTATAGTACATAGAACAGTACAGTATAGTACAGGCTCTTTGGCCCTTGATGTTGTGCTGATCTGTTATCTTACCAAGATCAAACTAACCTACATACCCTTTATTGCACCATCTTCCATGTCTCTATCCAAGAGTCACTGAAATGTCCCTAAAGCATCTGACTCTACTATCACTGCTGGCAGTGCATTCCATGCACCCAACACTGTATGGAACCTACCTCTGACATCTCCCTGAAACCTTCCGTGAATCACCTTAAAATTGCACCCCCTCATGATAGCCATTTCCACCCTGGGAAAAAGTCTCTGGCTAGCCACTCTATGCCTCTCAACATCTTGTACATCTCTATCAAGTCACCTCTCTTCCTTCTTCACTCCAATGAGAAAAGCCCTTGCTCCCTCAACCTTTCTTCAAGCCCTCCAGTGCAGGCAGCATCCTGGTAAATCTGCTCTGCACCCTCTCTAATGCATCTACGTCATTCCCATAATGAGGCAACCAGAACTGAACACAATATTCCAAGGGTGGTCGAACCAAGGCTCTACAGAGCTACAGCACAACTTGCAGCTCTGAAACTCAATTCCCCTTCTAATGAAGGTCCCTCACCATATGCCTTCTTAACAACCCTATCAACTTGGTGGCAACTTTGAGGGATCTATGGATATTAACCCCAACATTCCTCTGTTCCTCCACATTGCCAAGAATCCTGCCTTTAATCCTATATTCTGCATTCAAATTCGACCTTCCAAAATGGATCACTTCACACCTTTCTAGGTTGAACCCCATCTGCCACTTCTCAGCCTAGTTCCCCATCTTGTCAATGTCCCGTTGAAACCTCCAACAGTTCTCCACACTATCCACCACCCCATCAACCTTTGTGCCATTGGCAAACTTACAAACACCCTTCCACTTCCTCATCCAAGTTATTTATTAAAAAAAAATCACAAAGAGCAAAGGTCCCAGAACTCACCCTTACTGGTCACCAAGCTCCAGGCTGAATACTTTCCATCTGCTACCATTCTGTGTCTTCTAAGGGCCAGTCAATTCTGTATCTAGACAGGCAGATTTCCCTGTATCCCTCCCAACTTTCTCAATGAGGTTACCATGGGATACCTTATCAAACGCCTTGCTAAAATCCAGGTACACCACATCCACTGCTCTACCTTCAATGTGCTTTGTCACATCCTCAAAGAAATCAATAAGGTTTGAGAGACATGACCTGCCCCTCACAAAGCTGAAAATGTGTTGCTGGTTAAAGCACAGCAGGTTAGGCAGCATCCAAGGAACAGGAAATTCGACGTTTCGGGCCAGAGCCCTTCATCAGGAATGAGGGGAGGAAGAGAGCTTCTTCAAGGAAGGCATCCTTGCAAGAGGATTCGCAGTAGGTTAAAATCTTTGAGTATTCCTGATGAAATCTTCATTCCTGATGAAGGGCTCTGGCCCGAAACGTCGAATTTCCTGTTCCTTGGATGCTGCCTAACCTGCTGTGCTTTAACCAACAACACATTTTCAGCTCTGATCTCCAGCATCTGCAGACCTCACTTTTTACTCGAAGACTGCCCCTCACAAATCCATGCTGACCATCTCTAATCAAACTTTGGTTTTCCAAGTAACCATAAATCCTGCGTCTCGATCCTCTCCAATACATCACCCACCACAGACATAAGACTGACTGGTCTTTATTTCCCAGTATTATTCCCATTCTTGAACAAGGAAATAACATATGCCACCCTTTAACCATCTGTCACTACTCCAGTAGGCAGTGAGGATGCAGAGATCATCGCCAAAGGCATAGCATACTCTTCCCTTAGTTCTTGTAGTAACCTTTGATATATCCCATCTGGGACTTCTATCTTCATGTTTTTCAAAATTTTCAATACATCCTCCTTCTTAATGTTCGAGCATATCAGTCTGTTTCACATTGTCCTCCCAACCGTCAAGATCCCTCTCAGCAGTGAATACTGAAGCAAAGTATTCATGAAGGACCGCTCCTACCTCCTCAGACTCCAGGCACAAGTTCCCTCCACTATCCATGATCGGCCCTACCCTCACTCTAGCCATCCTCTTGTTCCTCACATAAATGTAAAACACTTTAGCGTTTGCCTTTAATCCTACCTGCTAAAGTGTTTTTGTGTCCCCTTCTAGCTCTACTAAGTCCATTCTTCATTTCCTTCCTGGCTGCTTGGTCACCCTCTACAGCCCTGTCTGACCCTTGCCTCTTGAACCTTAAGTGAGCTTCCTTCTTCCTCTTGACAAGATGTTCCACATCCCCTGTCACCCAAGGTACTTTCAACCTACCATCCCTTGCCTCAGTGGGACAAAGCTGTCCAACACATGTACCAAAAGCTCCCTAAACAACCTCTGCATTTCTGTCGTGCATTTCTTTGAGAACATCTGTTCCCAATTTAGGTGCCCCAGTTCTTGCCTAATAGCACTGTAATTCCCCCTCCCCCCATTAAATACTTTCCCAAACCATCTGCTCCTGTCCCACTCCATGTAGAGTTAAGGTCAAGGAGTTGTGATCACTATCACCGAAATGCTCCCCTTCAGCAATCTGACACCTGGCATCGTTTGTTGCCTGGCACCAAATCCAAAATGGCCTCCCACCTAGTCAGCCTATCAATATATTGCGCCAGGAATCCTTCCTGGACACACCTGACAAAAACTGCTCCATCCAAACTATTTGAACTAAGAAGGTTCCAATTAATATTAGGCAAGTACCCATGCCAATAACCCTGCTACCTCTGCACCATTCCAAAATCTGCCTCCTAATCTGCTCCTCAGTGTCTCTGCTGTTTTGGGGAGCCTGTAGAAAACTTCCAATAAAGTGACTGCTCCTTCCTATTTTTGACTTCCACCCATACTGACTCTGTAGACAAACCCTCCTCCACAACCTCCCTTCCTGCAGCTGTGATACTATCCCTGATTAGCAATGCCAGCATCATATAGCTCATGGTCTTCTGGCTATGGTCTTAATTTCGTTATTAGTATTGACACAAATTTAGAATGAGACAGAGACAGAGTCTCTGCCACTGCTTTATGAGCAGCTACAAATCAGTCATTGCAAAGCAAATCAACTTGACTAATTTAATGGCAAAAATATTTTCTAAGGTACGTCACAGAACTGTAGTACCAGGCAATATAAGTTTTGCAGATAAAAGATATTTGAAGGAGCAATTATACATTTGATGTGAGGTTTAAGTTTTAAAGAGAGTCTTGAAGGAGGAAAGAGAGCAATGGAAAAATTTAGAAAGGGAATTCCTTGGGGTTTGGGATAGTCTGACCCCTTTGCTCTACCACACAACTTAGTGCCATCTGCAAACTTGGATACTACACGTGGTCCCCAAATCATCTATATAAAATGGTGAATAATTGTGGCCCCAACACTAATCCGAGGCACACCACTAATCACTGATTGTCAGCCAGAATAGCACTCATTTATCTCCACTCTTTGTTTCCTGTCAGTCACCCAACCCTCTATCCATGCTAATATTTTACCCATAATGCCATGCATCTTTATCTTATGCAGCAACCTCTTGTACAGCACCTTGTCGGAGGCCTTTTGGACACCTAGGTCCACCACATTCACTGGGGCCCCGGTGTTCACCTTGCTCGTAATGTCTTCATTGAATTCCAAAAGATTTGTTAAGCATGACCTACCCTTCATGAACCTATGCCTAGTCTGCCCAACGGGACAATTTCTATCTAGAAACCTTGCTATTTCTTCCTCGATAATAGTCTCAAGCATCTTCCCCACTACAGAGGTCAAGCTCACTGGTCTATAATTCCCCATCTTTTGTCTAACCCCCACCTTTTAAACAGTGGTGTCACGTTCGCTGTTTCTGCTGGAACTGTCCCAGAATCCAGCAAATTCTGGAAAATTATCACAAGTGCACTTGTTATTTCTCTCATCACCTCATTTAGTACCCTGGGATGCATTCCATCAGCGTCAGGAGACTTGTTTATCCTTAGCTTCATCTTACCCAACACTACCTCTTCTATAATAATGAATCTTTCCAGATCCTCACCTACCTTCATTTTTTTTTATGCGAGTTACAAAATATCTTGCAACTGTAACAAACACTACCTTGGGCAAACAGGCAGAAACTAGTCACCAGGATACATGAACCTCTCTCACTAATACCCTTACATATCGATGAGAAAGGACACCACTTCAACTGGGACAACACATCCATCCTAGGACAAGCCAAACAGAGACATACACGAGAATTCCTAGAAACATGGAATTCCAACCGGAACTTCACCAACAAACACATTGACTTGGATCCCATTTACCACCCCCTGAGAAAAGAACAGGAAGTGACATCACCACAGGAAATGACACCACCAACCCAAGGAAACCCAGATAGAAAGCAGGCTATACCACCAGTGCTTCATCTGGAGGCTCACTGAAGATATTACCTAGTATGATGACGAAACTTCTGAAGATGAACCTTCCAGTTCAGCGAGCAAACCTACATCCACTACCTTTGTCTTTTTGTTAATTACTGGCTTGTTATTAGTATCCTCTACTGTGAAGACTGATTAAAAAAAAACCCACTGGCCTTGGCCATTTCATCATATCCCATAACTAAATGCCCCGTCTCATCCTCAAAAGGACCAAAGTTTACTAAAGCCACTCTGTCGTCTTACATATTTATACAAGCTTTTGCTATCTGTCTTTATATTCTACCTTAGTTTTTTTTCCCTCATGTTCTTGCATACTTTTCTTTATAGCTCTTTTTGTGGCTCTATGTTGACCTTTAAAGTTTTCCCAATTTTCTCATTTCCTGCTGTTCTTGGCTACTTTGTATGCCTTCTCTTTCAATTTGATAGCCTCCCTTATCCTTAGACATCCATAGCAGATTTCCTCTTTACTTACAGTCCTTCCTTTTTATTGAATATATTTTTGCTGAGCACTATGAAAAATTGCTTTGAAGGTCCTCCACTGCTTGTCAACTGTCCCACCATAAAATCTTTGTTTCCAGTCTACTTTAGTCAAGTCCTCATTCATTGTATTGTAGTCTCCCTTGTTTAAGCAGAGAACCCTGGTATTACATTTTGTCTTCATACTCTCGATCTGTATTCTAAATTCAACCATACAGGGATCACTCCATCCAAGAGGATCCCTAACTATGAGATCATTAATTATCCCGGTCTCATTACACAGGACCAGATTCAGGATAGCTTACTCCCTCATTGGTTCCATTAAATGCTGTTCAAGAAAACTGTCGCAGATACACTCAACTAACTCCTCCTCAAGGCTACCCTGACCAAGATGGTTCAACAATCGACATGTAGATAAAATTCCCCATGATAATCGCCAGACCATTTTTACAGGCATCCAATAAAGGAAGTAAGTAGAAAAATTGCTAATAAATCCAATCAGAAGTCAGATAAAATGTTTTTGGCTTGAACAGTGACAATGCACAATTTGCTATTACATTGAATAGGTGGGGGCAAACCCATAGTATGGACGCATTTAGGGCAAACCAGAAAAGCAGGTGAGGGTGTGTCGCACTAAAGTACAGGTTGTTAGTGTCCAAATGAGGACAGGAGAGGAGGATTATGGGGGGCATTAATGCTGGTATAGTCCTTTTGGACTGAATGGCCTATTTCAATGCTATAAATTCCAAGTAATGACTTGGAACATAAGACTATTTTTTCCCCAAAAATAAAAATAAAATCAGAACGTTTAGAATTCCCTAGTATAGATAACATTTGGGAGAATTAATGCTCCCAGTTCATATTACTAATTAAAGAGCCACCCACTGAGACAGATACAGGTTTGTATCTCTACTTACTTTTTTTAAATTGACCTACTTTTCTAATCAACCTGTTCAGATGTTATTATACACCTCAGGAGCAGGTGGAACTTGAACCCGGATCTCCTACTCCAGGGGTAGGCACACTACCACCGCAATGAGGGCTATTATCGCTGTCTATTAAAGCT
This sequence comes from Hemiscyllium ocellatum, assembly GCF_020745735.1. Taxonomy (NCBI): domain Eukaryota; kingdom Metazoa; phylum Chordata; class Chondrichthyes; order Orectolobiformes; family Hemiscylliidae; genus Hemiscyllium; species Hemiscyllium ocellatum. Next base: position 138,356,818 of record NC_083404.1, read on the forward strand.
AGCCAGCAAAGAATTTCAGGAGTTTGCATTAATCAGATAGCAATGGTTCTTAACTGACATTAAATTTAATTAATAAGGAAAATCAGTCAGTGGTCTCTGCCACTCTGCTCGGAGTAATGAGATTTACTTCCTCAATAAAAAGGAAGCCAATAGGAGTGACAGACTTTAAAATGATCCACATTGCAACGGCGGCTGCACATATCTAAGTGCCACAATGTTAGTGAATCTGGGGACTAGTAGCAAAATTGGGAGAGCTGATTTAAACTATTCATGCAAAAACTCGACAGTCATACTCATGGAATCATACTTGACGGACAATGCCTCATCAACAGAAGGGGGCCGCACGGTGACAGAGTCAGGATAGAACTAGCCTGGGAGTACTCAACATTGACACTGGACCTCATTCCATCAGGTCAACCTGGGTAAAGAAAAGCTCAGGATGATTACCGTGTAACATACACTTATCAGCAAGAGTGGCTCAACAGCACTACTGACCAAGCTGGCCTTATTGTAAAGGATGCAACTACTCGACAGTGTGCAGCGCATGGTGAGGGTACCAAAAGAAAAACAATATCAACTTTACCTCATCTTCACCAGTACGTCTGCTCCAGATGTACCTGACCATGGCAGTTACTGGTCGAATAATGGCTGCAGATCTGTTGGGAATTTATGGATTTAATAGAAATTGGAATATGGACAAGTTTGGACGACACTAAGTTGCAAAGGATGTGATCGCTTAGAACTAGAATGTCATAAGGCTAAATGAGATGATGGTCTATTTGCTGTGCATAGAAATAAAACAAAAATCTTAGGTAATAAAAAAAAAATCAGCAAACAGAGACAAGGATGGAATTTATCACTAATTGTTGAACAAACTAACCTGGAAAACCCTAAAAGATCCATGCTGCTGATACTGAGGAACACCCTCTAGAGGAAAGTAACGGGTATTATTGTCCGTTCTAACTTTTGCAAGGGTGCAGGACTTGCACACTCTCTCCAGCAAGAGTCAGAATGTGGAGGTGAAAACAGCTTAAACACATATGTCTTAAGTAATTCGAGAAAAAAATTTCAAATATCAGAACTCCTTACTATTTATTTGCTGAATCAAAAATCTTGTATGAAGATATTCCAATATTTTACAACTAGATTTCATCAACATAAGTTCAAAGGAACTGAGAGGCGCCAAACCATTTTTAACATCTGAAATTGATCGTCAAACACAGGGGTGTTGTGGTTTCCCTATACCCCTTTTCTCCTAATCATTTCCCCCCCACCCATAATAGTTCTGCAGAGTAGTGTGTTGTCCTGTATATGCATCAACGTGTGCATGTTTGGGATTAAGCAGGATATTGTTTAATTCGCATTAATATCTAGCTTGCAACTTAATTGAAGTTTATGTTTGTCTATAATAAGTATGAGTTTAATGAAAAACCTGATGCAAGTCTCTTCTGTTCTAGTTAATGGTTAAAAACATAAACAAATCTTTGAATGAATAAGACATTACATTTTTGGTACAGTTTGTGGAGTGGTGGAACTTGATTTCCAGTTAAGACTTCATGAAGAGGTATGGGCCATCAACAGCATCAGCACCAGAACTGTACTCATACACACCAATAAAAGCAAAGAATTGCAGATGCAGGTCCTAGGACCAGCCAAACAAAGACAAGCATGAGAATTGCTAGAAGCATGGCATTCCAACCGGAACTCTATCAAAAATGTGTCAGACCCCATCTACCACCCTCTGAGAAAAAGAACAGGAAGTGATTTCACCACAGGAAATGACATCACCAACCCAAAGAAACCCAATCATATAAATAGAAAGCAGGAATTATTAGCCTGAGGCCCACTGAAGATGTTACCTAGTAGGGTGACGAAACGTCTGGAAATAAACCCTCCAGCTCAGCGAGCAAACCTACATCCAGATGCTGGAAATGGAAAATAAAAACAAGTGCTAGAAAAATTCAGATCTGTCAGCACCTGTGGAGAAACAGCTAATGCTTCATATGCAAAATGGCTCTTCTTTGGAACGGAAGGAGGTTGACAAAAAAAAAAGTTTTTTTTATGGGGGTGCGCCTGCAAGTGAAACAGATGGTGAGGGTGACCAGAGCAAAGGCAAAAGGGAGTGTCAATGGTAGAGGTGGCGATATACATATAGGAGAAGGATATAGGTATGAATGTAGGTGTTAATAGCAGAAAACAGGTCAGCTCTACTGAGAGCAAAACCCAATGCAAACAAGGAAATTGCTGGAAAAGCTCAGAAGGTTTGATAGCATCTGTGGAGAGAAAGCAAAGTTAACGTTTTGGGTTCAGCAACTGTTCCTCAGACTAGGAAAAGGTTGGTTTTTATGCAGAAGATGGGGAGGGGGAACGGGGTAAGGAGTAAAGAATAGACGGAGATAGCGCCCAAAGAGAGAGAAGACTAAATGGACAAAGAGGTGTATAATCAGCTTTGGAGAATGAATAGCTATTAATGGACAATTAATGTATGTAGTAGGAGACCACGTGGTAAGACCTGGTATGTGGGAGTTGGGGTAAATACACGTGAAGGTGCCTCGAGCCCGAAAATTGTTGAACTCAATATTGAGACCAGAAAGCTGCAGAGTTCCCAAGTGGAAAGGGAGGTGTTGTTCTTCCAGCTTGTGCTGAGCTGTGCTGGAACACTGCAGCTAGCCTGAGGTGAAGATGCTGGCCAGGATGCAAACAAGACACTAGGTGGAGCAGGGAGCCAAACTGGAAGAGGTGTATTCATGGACTGAAGCTTTCATACTCAATGGTGAGTTCTGAAAGCTGTAAAGTTCAAGAGGAAAATAAGGTGCTGTTCCTACAGCTTGCAATGGTTGATGCTGGAACACTGAGCAGTCCCAGTACAGAAATGTTAGCACCAAAGCAAGATGACACTTTGGAATGGCAAGTGATTGGAAGATTGAGGTCATTCTTGCAGTCACAGTGGTCATGCATTCTACATGTGATTAAAGGATTTAATTAAAACTCCCAATTTAGAGGAAACTGCATTGCATCAATAAATGCGCTGGACTAGATTGAGTTTGAGTGCTTTTGTTGTTTCAATGTGGCAATCTTGTGGATATAGGCGATAAGAAATAGGGGTAGACCTTTCAGCCCCTTGAGGATGTTCCACCATTCAAGTGGCTGATCCAACATTCCTCATGTCCACTTTCCTCCATTTCACATCCTTCTTGATTTATTATACTCATATATACCCAAGGACAGTAAAAAGCTTGGTTTGCGAGCAGTACAGATCATAGCAAGCAAGGCCATACAGATGATAGGTTGCTTAGACAGAGTGAGACGTACAGGTTACACTGCATAGGAGGTGCATGAAGCAAGAACATCATTAACAAGGTTAACATTATATGAAGTTATAGAGTCCATTCATCAGTCTCAATAGTGGGGAAGAAGCTGTTCTTCCACACAGACCACTCCACTCAGCTATTGCCAGTAAAGGCAGGGAACCAACTTTGATTCAATGAAGATTGCAGAGGTGCTTGCCAGGAGCAGTACCAGGCATGCTTGAAAACGAGGGGTCAATATGGTAAGCTACAACAAGACTACTTACATGCTAAACAGCAGGAGATGCAAGTGATACAGTGAGCCAAGTGATCCCACAATCAACAGATTAGATCCAAGCTCTCTGCAGTGCTGCAACATCTAGATGAGAGCAGTGGTGGATAATTAAACCAGGAGGAGGAGGACGACGAGGAGGATGCACAAATATTCCCACCCTAAAACAACTGGCATCCCAACTGCGCAAAAGGCAAAGCTGAAGGATCTGCAACTATCTTAGTTGTAAATGCTGGATGATTCATCTTCACTTCCTCTGGAGAAATATCATAGGAAGTAGTCTTCAGCCAATTCAATACACTCAATGTGGTATCAAGAAATGGCTGAAGGAACTGGATCCTGCAACAGTTATGGTTCATGTCAATATTTGAGCATTAGTGCTGAGGACCTGGCCTGCAAAACATGCCATCTCCCTGGCTGTTCTGTACAGCTATGACGTGGCAACATGGAAAATTGCCCATGTTTGCCTTATCCACAAAAAGGACAATTCAACTGAGCAAATTATTGCCTCGATAATCAGTGAAAGGTTGCTGCATAGCAGAAACCTGCTCTCGAATAGTCAGTTTAGGTTCTGCCTAGGCCATTCAGCTCCTGACCTCATTGCAACTTTTATTAAAACATCAAAAGAGCTGGCTATCAGAAGTGAGGTGAGTAATCACCTCTTGACATCAATGCCACATGTGACAGATTGGATTAGATGAGGTTACTTGCAGTGTGGAAACAGGTTCTTCAGCCCAACAAGTCCACACCGACCATCCGAAGCACACCCCACCCAAACCTATTCCCCTACATTTACCCCATCACCTAACACTACGGGCAATTTAGTAAAGCCAATTCACCTAAGGCTGCACATTTTTGGACTGTGGGAGGAAACCGGAGCACCCGGAGGAAACCCACACAGACACAGGGAGAATGTGCAAACTCCACACAGACAGTCGCCTGAGGTGTCTGGTGCTGTGAGGCAGTAGTGCTAACCACTGTGCCACCGTGCCGCCCAAGATTGTGGGATCACAAAATTCTTACAAATATTGTCGACTTCTGAAAGCTTTCAATTCAATCCAAAATTGTCAACGTTAACTGGATCATAGAAGTCATTTTGTGAAACCTCAAAATTTGTTCAGTTCAAATAGACTGGTTGGCTTGGACAAGCTGTACATCTCTATGACTTGCATCTTCATTCTTTCCTGGAACGTGGATATCACTGACAAGACCAGTATTTGTTGCCTATCCTGAATAGCCTTAAACTTCAGAGGGTAGTTAAAAGTCAAGCAGATTTCCATCCCTAAAAGGACATTAGTGAACAGAACTTTTAAAAATAAAAATAAATATCCAAAGCTAGCTCACATGGTCACCACGATTAAGACTGACTTGATAACTGTTCATTTATTAACTGCATTTAAATGCACTAGCTGTTGTGCTGGGATGTGAATCAATGGCGTTAGCCTGGCTGTCTGGATTACTAATGGAATAACATTACAATCATATCTAATTTTCACAAATTATTTATATAGCCTCTTGAATGTAATAAGCATTCCAATGTCCTTCAAAGGAGTGTTAGAGTAAGATTTGTCACTAAGACATATTATGCAATATTAGGGCAAAAGACTGGTCCAAGTTACAAATCTCAAGAGTGATCTAAAGAAAGAAGTAGAGTTCCAGAGGATGGGAATTCCACAGCCTGTGACCTTGGCAACTGAAGACACAATCACCAATAGTCCATTGATGAAAGTCAAAGACACTCTAGGGATCAAAACTAAATGAGCACAGAGATCTGAGGATTGTGGGGTTGTAATGTTAGAAATAGGAAGGAGCAAGACCATGAAGGAATTTGTAAACAAGCAGCAGAATTTTAAAATCACTGCCTACAAGTACAATATTATCCAATTTCAGAAAGATATTTTACTCCCAATATGATATAATTAGATTAATTAGATTACTTACAGTGTGGAAACAGGCCCTTCGGCCCAACAAGTCCACATCGACCCGCCGAAGCGCAACCCATCCATGCCCCTACATATACCCCTTACCTAACACTACGGGCAATTTAGCATGGCCAATTCACATGACCCGCCCATCTTTGGACTGTGGGAGGAAACCGGAGCACCCGGAGGAAACCCACGCAGACACGGGGAGAACGTGCAAACTCCACACAGTCAGTCGCCTGAAGCGGGAATTGAACCCAGGTCCCTGGCGCTGTGAGGCAGCAGTGCTAACCACTGTGCCACCGTGCCGCCCTAATATACCTTCAGAGTTAAACATAGAATCACTACAGTGTGTAAACAGGCCATTTGGCCCAACAAGCCTCCACACAGCACCTCATCCAGACCCATTCCCCTACCCTATTATCCAATATCTACCCCTGCCTAATGCACCTAACCTACATATCCCTGAACACAATGGGCAATTCAGCATGGCCAATTCACCTAACCTACACATCTTTTGGCTGTGGGAGGAAACTGGAGCAGCTGGAGAAAATCCACACAGACACTGGGAGAACATGCAAACTCCACACAGTCAGTCGCCCGAGGCCAGAATCGAACCCAGGTCCCTGGGGCTGTCAGGCAGCAGCACTGACCCACCGTGCCGCCCTTGAGTTAAGTTATATATTTGCTGTTTGGTTCAAAGTATCTGTACTAAGGACTATAATTCTACATTAATCACCCACCCATCCAACTGAAGTAGATTCAGAGCTAAATGCGTAAAAAATATTCTAAGATGGAGGTTCCACTTTATTAAGAATTGACTTAGAACTAAACTTTTTCTTCCCATTGGAAAAGCAGTGGCTGGAGGGGGAGGGGATAGTTGATCTAGGTCTTTTAAATGCTGAGAGGCACAGATAATGTAGATGTAAGCAGGTTATTTAATTTGGACTGTGAGCGCAGAACTAGAGGACGAATATAAAATTAGTCAGCCTCAGGCAAGACTAAAGATTAGAAAAAATATTTTTCCCACAGAGCAGTAGATATGTGGAACAGACTCCCAGCAAAAGCACTTAATACTTTCTTGATTAACTCCTTCATGAGCATAAGGGAACTGGAGAAATGGCTAGTTAGTAATAGGAACGAACGGAGCTAAAGAGAGATGACTAAACCTGTAGAATAGGTCAGCTCCCAAACTGATGAATGCAGAAATATCATACTATAGTAAGACAATGAATGCATGGCCCCAAAGCCCTACACAGAAGCAAACAAAATTTGACAACCAGTCAGGGATAGATATTAGCTATGCCACAGAGATGGATGTTAAGCTGTGCCTTGCAGGAGAAAGGGTTTAAGATGCAACGAAGACCAAGCAGGGAATTCTAGGGCAGCTAAAGGAATGAATATCTGTCAGTGATGGAGCAAGAACCATAGACACTCAGGCTGGAATTTGACAAGTACAGAGGTGTTTGTAGGGCTGGCTGGAAAAAGTTACAGAGATGGGTGGAGAGGGTGACACCCTGCAGCCTCAAAAAATGATTGCTTATTTTAAGATTTGAGGTATGGCTTACCAAGTAGATCAGTAAACAAAAAGGTGATGGGTGAACAGTATGGAACTGAATTGTTCAGGCTTCAGAGAATTAAATTTCTGGACACTGACCATAAGATGTTGGAGCAGAAGCAGCTCATTCGGCCCATCAACTTTGCACCGCCATTCAGTGAGATTATGGTTGATCAGATATTCCTCACATTCACATTGCTGCCCTTTACCTACAACTTTTGATTCCCCAACTATCAAACATTTATCGCAGCCTTAAGTATACACAAGGACTGTGCTTCCATAGCTCTGTGGCAAGCAGTTCCAAATACACTCAACCTTCAGAAATAATTCCTCACCTCAGTCTTAAGCTGGATCCTTTTATTTTGAGACTAAGCCTCCAGCCCTGGACTCTCCAGTGAGTGGAAATATCCTTTCAGCCTGTCAAGTCCTAAAGAATCATTATGTTTAAATGCATTACCTCCCATTCATCTAAATTCCAATGAGTAGATCCCAACCCGTTTAGCCTTTGCTCAAAAGACACTCTCCTCATTCCTGGGATCATCCGAGTGAACCTTCTCTGAACTGCCTCTAATGAAATCTTTACCGAAATAGGAAGACCAAAACTGCTCACAGAAGGGTAATTTAAAAAGCACAGAAGGCACAGAAAATAAAAGCAGAGATTATGACAGAACTTAAATCATTCAGCCTGTTGAAACAGTGCAGGAAATTCTGGGCCCTATAATTTGAAAAAAGATGAAAGCCGTGGAGAGACTTAAAATGCTACAAGAGAGGAGGGTGCTCAATTACGAGCGAAGTTTGGAAAGGATGGAACTGCTCTACTCGGAACAGAGAAGATTAACAGATGGCCTAATAGAGCTTTTTGATTGAGTGAAACAAAATATTATTCCTTCTTCTGAGCTGACTAATTGATCAGCATCACTGCTTTAAAAAACTGACAAAAGATCAAAGTTGAACAGGTATCATAGAATCCCTAAAGTGCCATTCAGCCCAACAAGTCTACACTGACCCAAACCCATCCTCCTACCCTATCCCCATAACCCCACATTTACCATGGCTAATCCATCTAGCCTGCACATCTCTGGGACGGTGGGAGGAAACCAGAGGATCTGCCAGAAACCCTGGGGAGAACATGCAAATTCCGCACAGGTAGTCACACAAGGCTGGAATCAGACCAGACACTGTGAAGCAACAGTGCTAACCACTGAGTCAAGATGCCGCTCCCAAAGGTACTAGAAGAGGAGAACCATGGAGTGAAGGAAAAAGGGACAGGATGGACGGGCAAGTCCAACTGCCACTTAAAGAGGTGCTTGGTGGTGAAAAACTAGTGTACAAAGTGCAGCCCTTGTAAGGCGTGAACATACATCCACATTCCTCTCCTTTGTATAGCGTGGGCTCTCTCTTTAACCTGTAGTTTAGGGTCACACTTTAGAACTTAGGCTTGATGTAGAATAGTGGAGGAGAAAGCAACATAAAGAATTTACTTATTTATTGCGGGTTCACAGTATACGATGTGAAAATTTGCATATATGACATTTTGTTAATTATCTACAACTGCTTCTCTCTTTACAAATTTAACTGCACCCCTTCCCCACCCTATTTTGTTTATGGTCTTTGAGAAGGAGCTCTTATGACATCATGAAAAGGCTGCTCCATGGTCCTAAGGTCTTGCATCCAAACCATCTGAATCAGGTCTGTTCTGGATCCTCAACTGACTCCTACTTACTCAGTCATGGAGGAAAAACAGACTATTAACAACTACTTTTTGAAGTGAGTGGGGGTGGGAGGATGTCAAGCATCATTAAGTGGGGCAACGCAAATGAGGACAAAAGGCCTGCTCCAAAAAACATTTTTTGTTTACTCACAGGACATGAGTTTTGTTGGCTGGCCCATCCCTTTGAGAAGATGGTGACCTGCCTTCTTGAACTATTGCAGCCCACATGCCGCAGGTAGATCCTTAGGGAGGGAATTTTGAGATTTTAATCCAGTGACTCTGAATGATTACAAGGTCAGGATGGCAAATGGCTTGTAAGGGAACCTGCAGGGAGTGGTCTACCCATGTCTCAGCTGCCATTCTCCTTCTAAATGGAGGAGGTCGTAGGCTTAGAAGGTACTGTCTCAGGAGCCTTAGTGAATTTGTGCAGTGCAAGTACTCACTGTTGCTACTGAGAGTCAGTGGTGCAAGGAGTGGATATTCATGGATGTTTGTGGATGCTGTTCCAATTAAGTGGGCTGCTTTGTCATGGATGGTGTCAAGCTTCTGTTGATGGAGCTGCACCCATCCAGGGTAGTGGCGAGTATTCCATCACAACCCTGACTTGTGCCTTGTAGATGGCTTTGACCTTATTTAGTGTGGTGCTGGGAAAGCACAGATCAAGCAGCATCCAAGGAGCAGGAAAAATCGACATTTCGTGCAAAAGCCCTTCATCCTGCTCCTCGGAGGCTGCCTGACCTGCTGTGCTTTTCCAGCACCGCTCTAATCTCGACTCTGATCTCCAGCATCTACAGTGCCCACTTCAGTCTAGGCTCTGGTCTTAATGTTGTACCTCAGGTGAAGCGAGCTCGGAATAAACCACAAACTGCATGGCAAACTTAAATATCTTTGAACTGAATTTTGGTTAAGTAACGGTAACAAGCAAGGAACCATTGTAAACAAAATAAAATCAAGCCAAACTTTCACATCAAAAAAACTGTAATGCAAACACAGGCAGACATTCTTTAAAAGAAAAGGAATCACAGCAAAGTTAGTTATTTTGAGAAAAATGCCATGAAAGCAAACGAGAAATCAGAGACTGTGAAATGGACCACACACTCCAAAAAAATTAGATGAAACAAAGAAAGCAGGAAAAAAAATTGCTCTCATGTATTTGCAGCTTCTCTCCATTCCGACAGGTTAACGGAGTAGATCTTGCTTCAGATCGTTTGCTGCGAGAGCATAATTTAAATAATCTTTCATTGTTCTTTGTTTACAGAGATGATAGCTGAAAATGTGTTGCTGGTTAAAGCACTGCAGGTTAGGCAGCATCCAAGGAACAGGAAATTCGACGTTTCAGGCCAGAGCCCTTCATCAGGAAGGGCTCTGACCCGAAACGTCGAATTTCCTGTTCTTTGGATGCTGCCTAACCTGCTGTGCTTTAACCAGCAACACATTTTCAGCTCTGATCTCCAGCATCTGCAGACCTCACTTTTTACTTACAGAGATGATAACCTGCTAAAGAATAACCCTGCATTACCAGTTATCAAACAGTGTAGTTAAAATGAAAGTATTTCAACTAATAGCAGACACATAGGAAAACAGCATTTAAGCACTTAAAATATTCAGGAGATTCAAGCAGAATTCAACAAAAATTCTGCAGGACAGCGGAAATGTCAACCAAGATAAAACATTCCTGAAATACATCTGCTTTTCTTATATTCAACACTGGAATCAAGTACTTTGTGAAAGCTATCCTAAGCCTGGCAGTGCAATGCCAGCAATGACTTTGCTCCAATTCAAAACACAACATATCACATAAAAACACTCACCTGCTGAGCCGAAACTGCTTTTTTGCGTTGAGTGTTATTTAGCAAGACTTAAAGCAAAACGTTCCTTTCACTTAGTTCAAAATATTCAATTGCTAGTTTATGCTGAGCAAGTAGGTTCCAGTTAGGGAAAGAGATAGGAGTTGGTTGGGTATTCCATTACTTTAATGATGCTTTCGAAAGGTAGGTCCCAAGGTCATACCATGAAAGCAGCATGGTAGAAGGAACAGATAGCGATGGGGAATTACACTTAGAGGAATTAGATTAGATGAAGACAGGTATCAAGTAAATAAACAAACAAACAGTCACTTTGCAGTTCACAACACTAATTTTATTGAAGAGTGTCATATTGCCATAGCTTTTCAGCTTACACTCATCTGGACAAATGCAATGCCTTATTTCAAATGATCACCAGTTAAAATGCAGGAGACAAGGGTGCTAACTGATTAGAACAGCCAACCAGTTGACATCTTTGTATCCTCTGGTATAAACTATTTTTCAATCAAACAGTTCTGAGGTGTTGTTAGACACTTCTGGAGCAGGTGGGACTAGAACCTGGGTCACCTGGCTCAGAGGTACAGATACTACCACCGTGCACAAGCATTCCCCTCCTCTGGTATAAATGGTGACAGTTAAATGTAGGGCAGCTGTGGCAAATTTAGGAGGTTTAAGAATGGTCAGTGCATGCCTTTTTGCAGCAGTGGTAGTGACCCTTATCTCTGGACCAAGAGGCCCAGGATCAAGTCATTCCTGCTCCAGAAGTGTGTGGAAACATTTGGAGGCCCTTTTGTGGTGCAGTGGTAGTGTTCCTGCCCTGGACCAGGGAGGCCCAGGTTCAAGTCCCCACCTGCTCCAGAGATTGTAATAACATCTCTGAACAGTTGATTAAAAAAAAGTTTAATAAAACAAAAGGTCAGTCAACAAGTAACCCAACAACTATATAAAGTATTCGTCACAGCACCGACCTATGCCTCTGTTTTACTGGTCTAAAGACATTACCACTATACCACCAACTCCCCTAATTTCTTACATGAGGACAGTGACTGAGACTTTAACATGCTTTATTAGCTGTAAAGTAACCAGGACCTCTTGGGTCAACAAAAGATCAAACATAGAACATTAGTGCACAGTACACACCCTTCGGCCCTTGATGTCACGCTGAACTATGGAACTAATCTGAATTCCTGAAGAAGGGCTTATGCCCTCAACGTCGATTCTACTGCTCCTCGGATGCTGCCTAGCCTGCTGTGTTTTTCCAGCACCACATTTTTCAACTCCAGTCTCCAGCATCTGCAGTCCTCACTTTCTCCGAACTAATCTGAAGCCCATCAATCCAACTCTATTCCATCATCATCCATATGTTTATCCAATGACCATTTAAATGCCCTTAAAGTTGGCGAGTCTACTACAGTTGTAGGCAGGGCACTCCATGACCCTACTACTGAGTAAAAAAACTACCTCTGACATCTATCTGATATCTATCACCACCTAATTTAAAGCTATGTCCCCTCATGCTAGCCATCACCATCCAAAGAAAAAAGGTTCTCTGTCCACTCTATCTAATCCTTTGACCATCTTGTATGTCTCAATTAAGTCACCTCTCAATCTTCTCTCTAATGAAAACAGTCTCAAGTCCCTCAGCCTTTCCTCATAAGACCTTCCCTTCATACCAAGCAGCATCCAAGTAAATCGCCTCTGAACGCCTTCTAAAGCTTCCACATCCTTCCTATAATGTAGTGACCAGAACTGTATGCAATACTCCAATGCAACCTTGTGGTTCTGAAACTCAATCCCTCTACCACTGGAAGCTAATACACCGTATGCCTTCTTAACAACCCTATCAACCTGGGAGGCAACTTTCAGGGATCGATGTAATGGACACAGAGGTCTCTCTGCTCATCTACACTGCCAACAATCTTACCATTAGCTCAGTACTCTTTATTCCTGTTACTCCTTCCAAAGTGAATCACCTCACAATTTTCCGCATTAAACTCCATTTGCCACCTCTCAGTCTAGCTCGGCGGCTTTTCTACATCCCTCTGTAACTTGCAACATCCTTCAGCACTGTCCATAACGCCATCAACCTTAATGTCATCCACAAATTTACTAATGCATCCTTCTACGCCCTCATCCAGATCATTTATAAAAACGACAAACAGCAGTGGACCCAAAACAGATTCTTGCGGTACACCACTAGCAACTGAACTCCAGGATGAACATTTCCCATCAATCACCACCCCCTGTCTTCTTTCAGCTCGCCAATTTCAGATCCAAACCGCTAAATCACCCTCAATCCCATGGCTCCGTATTTTGCGCAATAGCCTACCGTGGGGAACCTTATCAAATGCCTTCCTGAAATCCATATACACCACATCAACCACTTTACACTCATCTACCTGTTTGGTCAGCATCTCAAAAGAACTCAATAAGGTTTGTGAGGCACGACCTACTCTTCAGAAAATCATGCTGACTATCCTTAATCAACTTATTCCTTTCTAGATGATTATAAATCCTGTTATAACCTTTTCTAACACTTTACCCACAACCAAAAGTAAGGCTCACTGGTTTATAATTACCAGGGTTGTCTCTACTCCCCTTCTTAAACAAGGGGACATTTGCTATCCTCCAGTCTTCTGGCACTATTCCTGTAGACAATGACGACATAAAGATCAAAGCCAAAGGCTCGGCAATCTCGTTCCTGGCTTCCCGGAGAATCCTAGGATAAATCCCATCTGGCCCAGGGGACTTCTCTAGATTAGATTACTTAGATTACAGTGTGGAAACAGGCCCTTCGGCCCAACAAGTCCACACCGACCTGCCGAAGCGCAACCCACCCATACCCCTACATATACCCCTTACCTAACACTACGGGCAATTTAGCATGGCCAATTCACCTGACCCACACATCTTTGGACTGTGGGAGGAAACCGGAGCAGACACGGGGAGGATGTGCAAACTCCACACAGTCAGTCGCCTGAGGTAGGAATTGAACCCAGGTCCCTGGCGCTGTGAGGCAGCAGTGCTAACCACTGTGCCACCGTACCGCTCTATTTGCACACTTTCCAGGTAACGCTACAACAGAAGCTGATCGTGTAGAGATTATAATCTATGTTGCATAATCCAAAGCCCACACTATTGCTCTTGGGACATTCTACCACTATTTCTACCACAGCACCAGAAAAGAATGTCAGTGTTGTTAATCATGAAGTTATCACCAATTAATCATTAAAAACCCATCTGATTCACCAATGGGAAGGAAAACCACTGTCAATACCCAGCTGGTCTACGAATCACGGACCTTAGCCATGTGGGTGACTCCTAACTACCTTCTGAAATGGCTGAAAAAGCCCAGTACAAGGGCAATTTAGAATTGACAACAAATGGTGACTTTGCTCGTGACACCCACATCCTATAAATGAATAAATTAAAATCAATTTCTCCCATATTCACTTAAAACCAGATTGTTTAGGCCAACGTGACTTCCAATGCACTGCTCCATCTCACAGTGACAGGCACATGGACTCTGGCAGGCCCAGCAGTTAAGAACAGAATTACATCGCAAGGCGCAGAATGTCAAAAGCACATCGCAATGGATAACTTTGGCCCTTGTCTTAAAGATGGACTTTCATTCAAAAAGCACCTCTTAGACAATGAGGTACTCCAAATGTGGTCACTGCTGAGTGAAGGAAACACACATCTCCTATAAATAGGAATGTGAACAAAATCATATGACTTGTTTTCATGATGTTGATTTAAGATTGAATACTGCATACCACACTGAAGAGGTGAGTCTGCCGATCTTCATGGGAACTTGGAAGTCCACCCGAACAGTAGCCAGATAGAACATCGCTTTTTTTTTTAATTTGAAAGATAGTGTTTTAGTCAGGCCAGCATTCTCTCAATACTTCATTGGCAGTGTCAGTGCAGGTTTGTGCACTCAAGCCCAACAGTGGGAATCCAGAAATTTGCAACTCAGATGTTACCAACTCTCAATGGCAATGCACTACCTGTAAGTCTCCAAAACAAAACAGAACCTGGAGAAACTTATTGAGTCTGTGGAGGGATAGAAACAGTTAACAGAGTCTGAAAAGGGTTCTGAAGAACAGTCATATTAGACTCAATGTTAATTCTCTCTCTCACTTTCGATGCTGCCTGACCTGCTGAGTTTCTCCAGTACTTTGTTTGTTCAGCTTTCCAGCAACCAAACCATTTCGAGTTTGCCTCCAAGTCATTCACCATTCTGATTTGCAAACATCTTGTCATCCCACTGGCGACACAAAATCTTTTAAATGTCTCCGCTAACACAGAAGGTGAGGACATCCCAAGAACTGTAGTGGCTTGAGAAGACCACTCACCATTATATCCTTCAGGGCAACAGGAGGTGGGCAATAAAGGCTGACTCAGCCAGCAATGCCTACATCCCTGGATCTAGAAATACTCAACAATGTAAAAGCTCTCAAGCAATTACAAAGCACCACAACATTGCTGTCAAGGTCAGGGGTGGAGGGTTAACAAGGTAAATCCTTCCTTTAAACTCCTCGGCATAACTTGACAAAATGGCATACTATACCTCATTTCCTGTTCGGAGACCTGGTGAATCGGGCATTTTTCTTTTCCTTGGTCCGATGGCAGCCAGTGCTGCAAGATTTGCTTCCCGTTGCTGCAGCTGCGCAAGTTCTAATTGTTGCATCTGTTGAAAAATTGAGAAAGCGATGTTATTTTCTACAACTGGATAAATAGGGGATCCAGCCATTCTCGATTGAGATTGATCTATTTCAATGCCACTTTCCTGCACTAACTGCATATCCTTTTTCGTCATTAAGATCTAAAAACTTAGTCATTGATCACTGTCTTCAGCATTCTCAAGGAGTTACCACAGCCTCCTTGAGAGAATTTGGAAGAATCCTAACCCTCTAGGTGAAGAAATTCCTACTCATCTCAGTCCTAATTGATTTGCCCCAATCCTAAACACTAACACGGTGGCTCAGTGGTTAGCACTGCTGCCTCACAGCGCCAGGGACCCTGGTTCAATTCCAGCCTCAGGTGACTGTGTGGAGTTTGCACATTCTGCCAGTGTCTGTGTGGGTTTCTTCCAGGTGCTCCAGTTTCCTCCAACAATCCAAAGATGTACAGAACAGGTGAATTAGCCATGCTAAAGTACCCAGAGTGTTCGGTGCATTGGTCAGGGGTAAATATAGGGTAGGGGAATGGGTATGGGTGGATTACTCTTCAGAGGGTCGGTGTGGACTGGCTGGATTGAAGGGCTGTCTCCACACCATAGGGAATCTAATCTAATCTCCTCCTCTCTGGTTTTGGACTCACTAGCCAAAGGAAACATCCTTTCCGCATCCACACTGTCAGTGTAAGCAAGCCTTTTGCAAGCTTCTAGGAGATTAACCATCTCGCTCATTGACGTGATCAGAGAATACAGGCCTAGTTACCTCAATTTCTCCTGACAGCACAGTCCCATCACCCTAGAAATTAGTCTGGTGAACCGCCAATGCACTTGCTAGGTGACGCTTACAGCACAGGTGCAGGCCATTCAGCCCAGTACGCTGAGGATGGCATTGCTGTCCACACAAGCCTCTTCCCATCTCATCTTTTAGAATCCCATCAACAAACCCTTCTACTGCTCTTTCCCTCACGTGATTTATTTTAGCCATAAATCCTTGGGCTGGCTTCAACAACTCACTCTGGTACTGACTTTCACATTCTCACTGCCTTCTGAATATAGGTTTCTCCTGACCATACCATTAAATTCATTTGCAGCCATGTTGAGTTTATCATCCCTGTTTTGGGAACATCTTTAAGTAAAGGTTTCTTCTCCACATCTACTGAATGCATGTTATAATTTCAAACACGTCTATTTGACCACTCAGCATTCTCTTTACTCAAAACCGAAGAGGCTTGGCTTGCTCAACCCTTCCTGCTAATAGTAGTAGTTAGTAAAGATGCAAGGAATGAGTGTCATGGTACACCCCGCAGGCTCTTCTCATTAAAAGTGCTGGGTGACATTCTGATGGGGAAATAGCAACCTCCTGGCCATAAGGTAGCAGAATACTAAATCTTGCAGGAACATAATCTGGGTCATTTGTTTGTGATGCCCTGATTGGGGTAGAGGAGGTTTGACAGGTCAAAGTAGAACCAAAATTCAAGAATGAATGAAACGGTTGCGGGAGAACTTCCGTCTATGGCTGAATCGCTAATATATATGTATATTATGCCACTTTAAAAGGACTCAGTAGTAAAATGTTCTGAAAGTGATTATTTGTTCGCAGTGCTGAGAAGTAACTAAGGATTCACTTGTTCTCTCAGACACAGGAACGGTGTTTGGTGAAACAAGCTCAATGTGCATATCCATACATAAATGTTCGTAAGTATGCAAGGCTTCATTAAGTTCTAATTCAATCTTTTATTGCCTAACAATATGGAACAAAATATTTCTCACAGCAAAGCAGACATCAGATCAAGTTTCAGGGAGATGACCGTTTGAAGCAAATTTGCACTTAAAAACATTAGCGTTGGTACGGTGGGGTTTAAGGAGAGGGCAGAAGGCACATGCAGATTTATATTGGATATTGCGACCACATTGAAGACTGAATTCCAACAGTCACGCGAGTTGTATCAGAAGAGTACAACATGAATTGTTTAGATAGAGCTGCAAGATCGGAAGTTGAACAGTGCCACCAAGTCAGGGATGACCACAATCTTACAAGGATGGGTACAGTGAGGTAAAGTGGGATGGGGAAGGTAAAACAAACCCAATCCACTACTTTCAAACAAAGAGAATTCCATGTATTTATTACTCTTCACCTCAGTCTTGAAAGGGAGACCTCACTCGAACTGCATCCCATAGATCTAGTCTCCCCAGCAAGAGGGAAAATTTGCAACATCCAACCCATAAATCCCCTCATTCTTCTAAACTCGAGGGGGGTACAAGCCCAAATTTCTCAACTCTTTCTCATAAAATAACCCCTACACCTTAGGAACAAGCCGAGCGAGCTCTTGAAGTACTTCCAACATAATTATATCCTTTCTTTTCAACCCCATAATAAAAAGGAGGCCAAGAAATACACGCTGCAGCTGGACAAAGTGGTAGTTAAGGGAGCCTGAGCTTAAGACCAGGATTTATTGGTAAGATGTTGTCACAAGCCAGTTTAATAAAGCAATTCCAGGGCACCACTATCAACTTCTAAAGGCAGGCAACTCATTATTAGGTTGCGTCGCTACCAGGTTGGAGTTGTGACAAGCAGTGATGAAATAAATTAAGGAGCAAAGCCTTCCAGACAACTCCTAAGCAGTAGCACAAGGAAAGACAGACAGACAGGAGTCCTGACTGCAGGAATAGGTATGGTAAGCAGCCCGTGAGTAAAGGGGTAAGTCTGTCTGTTCAGGAATAAAATGTCAATGCACAAAAACCATCTATCCACCTTTTCTCTCCATGGACGACGTTAAGATAGAAACAGCTACTTCCAAAAAGTATTAGCTTAAGCCACAGTTGTTTTAGTAGCTGGAAGCCTACTGGAAAGGGGTGACCATGGAAACTAATACCTCCAGCTCCACAGTCTTCATCAGACACTAGCATTGTCTTTATCAGCATCTGTCGTCAAAAATCTTTAATCACAAAACGCGAACGGGCTTGATGATTTATTCAGCAGGGAACAGAATCTGTAGGTCAAGTGAAAAATTTCTCACACACAGCACGAACATTGGGCACTTTCATTTGCTTCCATTCCCCAAGTGCCAGGGGCAAGCACTAGTGAGCTCCAATATTAAGGCTCAATTAAAATAAGGTCCAATTAGTCGAGGCTTTCCTCTCAGGCAATAAGAGTCAGGAAATGGATATTGAGAAAATGTAAAAGTGAGCTATTGCGAGGCAGCAGAAGCAGCAGACATAAATGAACTTATTTGTTGGTTTCTACAGTTGCTACTCAGGACCCTCTGGGAGGAAAAGCTTAAACCAGTCTAAGCTATAAAATAAAAAAAAACCCTTGAGCTAAACATGAACTGTGTGAAATAAGGGCTCCATCACAGAACAGAAAAAAAAAACTGCTGGGTTTAGAAAATTAAAAGCCAGAGGCACTTTCCATTTACAACTAAATCCTAGTTCCGCCTCTGAGCCGAGGAATTATAAGCAGTAACAGATTTACAAAATGAGCATTTATCCTGAAATATGTAACCTATTGTGATATTCCCAAATAACAAATCCTGAACTCAAATGCAAGAATTTTGCTCAGTTCTCAATTATCGAACGTACAGCTGGGATACTTCAGTTAACTTTTTTTTAAAAAAAAGAAATGAAACACCACCCCTCCTCCACATGGTGACCTTGTTTGATGCGTTGCCCTTGCCTACAGCGGTTCCTGTCCTTGCTGCAGGGTCCGCACAGAAAATGGCATGCAACGACTGCACAAATCCTGACCTAAATACCAGGAGACTGCTGCCAAAAAAAAAATCAAAACCCCTTTCGCAAAAACAAGCAACAGAGAAAACAAACGGAACAGTAGAAAGGGTAAAAGCCACAACAAACTCACCTCTTTGGCTTTCTGCTTTAACCTAAGTTGTTCTGGGTCTTCATGCTTGGCTCGACTCTGGGGGGGATTAAAAGAGACAGAAGGAGCAGAATGAAAAAGTAATCAAATTTTCAAATTGTGTTGCCTCTGTAGCTCTTCAATATTTCATAACTATGGTACCTTTAACTAGAATTCTCTGGTAAATCTGTCAAAATTCTTTGAAGTGAAATCAAAATGATCTTCAAGTTCGTAGCCTGACTGTATTGGTATGATCAATATACACCTACATAACACATCCAAGAATTAATACGGTCCCATGTAATTTTCACAAAATTCCCCAGAACCATGAATGCCAGCATCTGGATTGATTTTCCCACAAAATTGGAACAGCTCGTTCAGAAGAAAATGTCATCTGCTCCTGAAGAGCAAAGAAAACCTCAGAACATAACTTGGTTTTTAAAAAAAATTGCTGTCAAACTAATGTCAACCATGGATTTTAACATTCTGGCTTTGGCTAACATTTTCACAACGAGCAACTAATAATTTCATGCTAAATTACAATTTGTCCAGAATTTGCACTTCAATATTATAAACATCTGGACATGAAAACACTAGGTACAATCCTGAACACAACAGAACATTGAGCGTTAATAGTTCAGTGCACAGTTACTCCAAAAGGGTCAATTACTTTCAAGTTAGACTACACATTTTTGGACATTGGATATTGAGTTTGCTACTTCAGCGACGAAATACCTTTAAATGGATGCCGAGGTCTTTGACCTTGAACACAAATTTAAGCAAGGAAAAAAGGGATAATTTTATTTTAATTGGAGTTCAGATGGTCACAATATGTGCATTTGCAAGTGTTAGTCCACGAGCAGTTATTATTATTGGATCCAGTGTCAACATTTACTGGGATAGGAGCTGGGCTCTACAGCCTCTGCATTACATCTCAATTACTTCAAACGCTCGGGCGCTGTGCTGCTGTCTTTTAACATTTTGCTGCTTTTAGAATATAAAAGCAACCAGTCAGTGGCTCCGTCCAATTTTCTTTTCCTACATAAGTAACATGAAATGAAGGATTAAAATGGGATAGCTCTTCTAACAAGCCAGCACACGCACAACTGGCAGAATGAAGTCTTCCAGTGCTGCACAGCTCTTCAATGCTACAATACACAACCTATCTTGCAAGCTCCCTCAACAAACATAACTTTATTTTCTAACTGACTGTCCAGTTTCACTTCCCTCCCCCCCCCCCCACCCTCTAAAATAAGTAACTCTGCTCACAGTCAAAATGAAAACCTCTTGTATATGGTACAGGAGTTATTGCATTTGTTCCACATGCTGAAAGGGAGATTTCATTATGTTTGATGCAAGTTAAAACTGAGCTGTAGTAATTACACCTGCTCTGTTTGACATTTAACTGTATTGTCTGAACTAATACCTAAACAGTTAAGATGCAATTTTCAGAACACAACACTGACCAAGGGGGGAACTGAAACTACTTGCATGAATCTGTAAGCAGCTTTCCATTATGGTCTCAAGAATTAATGAGAAACCAGAGTATGCAAGTTATCTGAATTCAGTATCCCATGGGATTGCAGGTGCTCCATCGTTCACGACTGGGGTTAACAGATGTTTGGTTTCTTGGGGAAAACAGAGGGATATGGGGAGGTGGTGAGGAAGTATTGTTGAATCTCAAGTTCAGTCACGATGGCACTGAATGGTCGAACAGGATTGCTGAGTGACAGGTACTCATTCTCCTGTTCTATGCATTTTCTTTCTCCACATTTCCCTTAAAAAAAACTCAAACTGAGTAATAACAGAGGACAGAAATAGGTTCAATGACCTAACTGGCTCTTGTTAGCATTATGCTCCGTCTGCCTATCTTTGCACTCCTCTTAAATCAACATAGCCTGGATTCCAGTTTTGACCCTGATGAAAGCATCAACCCGAACCATTAACTCATTCTTTATCCATAGAGGCTACCCAAATTGCTGAGCATTTTCAGCCTTTTGTTTTATTCGCTTTCTCCTGCACTGATCAAGCTTCTCTATAAATACATGCATGATATTTGCACCAACCAATCCATTTTGTAACATTTACTTGAAGGAATTGATTCTCACTGTTCTGCTACAAGCACACGGCTCCAACTCTGGTTTAAGGAATGCTAGTTGAGAGAATAAATAGGAGGAAGATACTCACAGATTGCAATGCCTGATAGGCAATACTCCAGCTATCTTTTTTGGTGCACAAATTTCCAAAGATCAGTGCACACAGCATTTACTTCCAAAAGAAGTCAATAAATCGGCATGTTGGAATCTTGGAGCAGCTGTGCAGTTCAGTAGGGACAATGCTCATAGGGTAAGAGAAAAGGAAAGATCTTTTGTTTAAAAAAAGTATTGTCATAGGTAAATTGTACTGGTGTTTTGGACTCTCTTATCTAAAAATGATGTTGCTCTTGAGCTGTTGGTCACTACCGCAGACTAAGCGTGCAGATTCTGTTTATCTGAAATACCAATTCAGGTTTCTGCATTTGTTCAGCTACAAACATATATGTATGCAGCTGGCTCTTGCTTGCTTCTGCTGGACTGCACTTGGCAGCTAGTCATGGGGTTTCATCCTGGTCCTTGCCTCTTGGCATACCCAGCACTTAAACTAACAGCTCTTCAAGTTGTATCACAACAAGGTGATGCACTTATTAATATAAATAGCATGTAACACAAGATCAATATGTCTGAAGTCACTTTGCATTCCAAATGTTCACTGACAGAAAATGGCCAACTTGTGCACAAGCCTCACACGCTCTGATAGAATAATGACCATATAACTTGCTGGAACAATGTTGACTGAAGGATAAAGAGATTGCACCGAGGCCAGGGCAGAACTCACCTGCCTGTTCAATTGACAAGACAGTTTAGATCAAAGTGGTGCTGGAAAAGCACAGCAGGTCAGGCAGCATCCAAGGAGCAGGAAAATCGACGTTTCGGGCAAAAGCCCTTCATCATTCCCGAAACGTCGATTTTCCTGCTCCTCGGATGCTGCCTGACCTGCTGCGCTTTTCCAGCAACACTCTGATCTAAATTCTGGTTTCCAGCATCTACAGTCCTCACTTCTGACCAGATGGTTTAGTCTGCTCCAAAAGGTAGCAAACACTCGTGACCAACAGCAACATTTTTAGGTGGGAAAGCTCATAACACCAGTACAATTTACCTATGACAATATGTTATTTTTAATCTTACCACTATGGTGAACGAGTGTTTTGGACTCGTTCCAAACTTAAAATCTTGAGGCATTTTGAAGGAAAAGCTGCAGAGTGGCAGTTTACTACATATAATGCTTAGAATTAGTCTTGCTCTCAAGAACTGTCGATTTATCTTTCTATTCCCAATGCAGTAGGAAATAATACTTGGGAAAAAAAAACAGTGCCCACTATGGAACTGCCAATGACAATTGTGTACTCAACATATTCTCTCCAGTCAGATGAGCATCCAAACTTGGAAGTATTGATATCACACTACTGCACAGCAGGGGTTTGCAGAACTGCTAAGAACTGCCCAGACTTTTGGGTCGGGGGTGAATGGGCTCCTCCTGTGGTGTTGGGGATTGATACCAACTGGCCTTGTGAGTGTTGCTGTTTTGTGTTTAAGAGCACAAAATGTAGTATTTATAATGATTTGGAGATGTCGGTGTTGGACTGGGGTGTACAAAGTTAAAAATCTCTCAGCACCAGGTTATAGTCCAACAGGTTTAACTGGAAGCACACTAGCTTTCGGAGCGATTCTCCTTCATCAGGTGACTATCAGCTGATGAAGGAGCGCCGTTCCGAAAGCTAGTGTGCTTCCAGTTAAACCTGTTGGTCTATAACCTGGTGTTGAGAGATTTTTAACTTGGTATTTAGAAGGCTTTCTACTGAGACTGCTAAATGCAGATGTCAGACTAGCTGGCCTACATCACCCAGGTTTCTCTCTCCCTCCTTTTGTGAACAGCAATGTTACATTTGTTAACTTCTAATCCACTGGGACTAATAAAGAAATTTGGAAACTTTGGAAAATCAGGAGTTCATCAAGTATCTAGACAGTTACCTTTTACAGAACCCAAGGGCATAGGGTCTGCGCCTGGGGGCTCGAGGGCTTTTAGACCATGAGATTTCTCCAATGTAGTTTCGCTGCTGATATTAATTATTTTCATATCCTCAATCTTAATAGCCCTGACTGATACAAAAAGCAGCCACTGCCACTTCTGAGCTAACAGAAGTCAATGAACCTGCGGCAGAGTAGAAGTTTGCTGGCAAGTGCACACTTGGAGAAATTGGTTGAGTCTCTTTCTGCACTGGTGTTACTCAGTTTTGTTTGTCCTGCTGAGCTGTACTCACCCATGCTAGTTCTAACCAGCTTTTAATAGCCCGCAGCACACGCCCTTTACATAAAAACTATTTTTTGTTTGAAAAACCAGAAAGAGAAACAAAAAGGAATGAGAGAAAATTTAATGAGGTCTTTGCGGCAGAATTCTAAAAAGGCTGGTGACAGTAGCCCTTCCAAGTTACTGTGCAGTTATTTTTATTCAAAACTAATTGAATCGGTTTGTACCCACTAGACAGAAAGCCTCAAGGGTGAAGAGGAGAAAAACTACAGATGCATTTTTGATTCAGACTGAGCAAAGACAATGGCAGCAGTGAGCCTGAGCTTGTAATGAGCTGCAAAGCCCATGGGGTTCTCAGACTGAGGTATCCCAAATCAAGGCAGGATATTAATGGGACAAGCCAGATCACACATCCCAGAAAGGTGCAGGGGCTGGTTTAACAGCGCAAAAATAAATTTAGGCCAACTTTCACTTTAATTCTGAGAGTTGCAAAAGAAATTTTTAAATGACTCAAGGAGATTCCCTCCCACACTACATTTGCGATCAGAAACAAAAAGGATGGAAGAGGCATAGGAAACAAAGTGAGCTCATCCCAAACTGGATTTCAAACTTTAATCAGCAAATCATAAAATCATTCAATACAGAAGCCGCCCTTTGGTCAATCACTTTCGTACCACCAAAGCTAGTGTAAATTTAAACCGTCACTTTCTAGCATTAAAGCTATAGTCTTGAATGTTATAACCCTGCTATAGGAAGGACGTTGTTAAACTTGAAAAGGTTCAGAAAAGATTTACAAGGATGTTGCTAGGGTTGGAAGGTTTGAGCCAGAGTTTTTATAAAATCATGAGGGACATGTTTAAGGTGACTAGACAAGGTCTTTTTCCCTAGAGTAGAGGAGTCCAAAACTAAAGGGCAGGTTTAAAGTGAGAGGAGAAAGCTATAGCAAGGACTGAAGGGGCAACATTTTTCATGCTCAAGTGTATGGAATAAGTTGCCAGAGGAAGTAGTGGAGGCTGGTACAATTACAACATTTGAAAAGTGCATCAATAGGAAGGGTTGAGGGGGATATGGGCTAAATGCTGGCAAACAGGACGAGATTAATTTAGGATATCTGGTCAACATGGACGAGTTGGACCAAAGGGTCTGTTTCCGTGCTGTTACAACAAATGCTCATCCAAGTATTCTTCGAAGGTTGAGATATGAACACCACCCTCTGGGGTGAAAGGTTTTCCTCAAATCTTATGTAAATGTCATGACCCCTTATTATTGACCCTGGGAGAGGGGGCTGGAGAGGGTATTTGTGCGGGGATACTGCAGTGGTGCAGTCAAGGTAATTCAACCATACAGGTTTGAGGAAGCGCAGCAGGTCAGGCAGCATCCAAGAAGCAGGACAGCCGACATTTCGGGCACGAGCCCTTCATTAGGGGCATTCCTGATGAAGGCGTTATGCCCGAAACATCAACTCTCCCACTCCTCAGATGCTGCCTGACCTGCTGTGCTTTTCCAGCAACACACGTTTAGACTCAACTCCAGCAGGTGCAGTCCTCACTTTCTCTAAATCTTATAAGCCCACTCCTATTTTGTTACTTTGAACTGCTCCTGTTTTCAGTTGGCTTGTCTGTTTATAAGAACAACACCATAAATAAATTTCTCAGCACTATGAAGTCCTGTCTGCACAGTGTTGGCTGCACAGATATTGAAGTCTGATGAGGATATGTGAATTATCTGGGTAGAAGATCAGAATTCTGGAAAAACAAACAAACGGATTTGTAATCAATATCCTTTTGAAATCCAGGGGGATCACACCATTGTATTGCCATCAAACTGCCTGTTCTTTGAAATACTGAGTTTAACTGGTTAAAAATTATTTGACTGTCTCAGATCTGTTGATTTTCCTTAACTCAGTACAACTTTAACCAAGTGGTAGTTAATTTTCTCCCAGATTATTTCTAAAAACTTTCTCACTCGGAGGTTAAAACTAGTTTGCTTGCAGTTGTTAGGCTCATCCTTCAATACTTTTTGAAGGGTAGCGTTTGCAGTTCTCAAGCCCACTGGCACCACCTCTATATCCAAAGATCATTGCCAGTGCTCCTGTGAGGATCTTGCTAACTTCCCTCAGAATCAGATCCTGGTGACTTATCAATTTTCCAATACAGGCAGCCTAGCTAATACCACAAACAACCTTGAGCTCATTGTGGGTCTCTTTTGCTGTGGACATGACAGCATCTTCCTCATTGGTAAAGATGGACGTAAGCATACATTCAACATTTCAGCCAAGCCCTCTGCTTCTTGAAATTTGAACAAGAACATGAAGCTAATTTTGAAACTCAAGACTGAATTGAGACATTTGTGTGTTCCACATTGCAATAGGCATCTCCTGGAAGTTTCTGAATGGGGAAATGGGGTAAACAGTATGGGGTCTGGCAAAAACAAAAATTCCATAGTGACTGAAAAGCATCAAATGTATCACACAACTGGTAATACATTCAAAATGCAAGACCTGAAGCAGCATGCTAGAAAGCTCAGCTTGCTTCATTACCACTGCACTTTAAAATCAAACAGCAAATATGCACCACTGCATCAATACAATCGGGAAACACTTCCTTGTCTGCCCTCTATCTACGTGCAGCCCGAGATAAGGACACTGCAATGGATTTAATGTCACCTTTGCTGACATGAGAACACCAACTGCTGCAAATGTGTGGGCAGGTCAAAATCTTCCTACAACTCCCTGCCTGACAGCACTATGAATGCGCCTTTGCAGACTACAGTGATACAAGAGGGAGGTTCAACACCACCTTCGGGCTAATCAGAAATGAACGCTAACTGCACACACAGAAACCAATGATATTAACTTCTCAGTTTAAATGCAGTGATTGTCAAAGTGGTGGATTTATTCCACCAGGGGGCTACTCTGAAATTATCCCTCCTTACACTACTTATCCATTTCTGTCTTCTTGCGTTTCTATTTCAACTAGCCATTTCCTCATTTTGATTCATTAAGCATCTGGGAGCCCAACCACATCAACCTAAAGGTTCTCTGATTTGGGTAACTCTCTGCTCTTTTTTGGCATTCATGCCAACATCAGAAAATAAGACCATAAGATATAGGAGGAGAATGAGGCCATTCAGCCCACTGAGTCTGTTCTCGATAATGGCTGATTCGTTTCTCAACCACATTCTCCTGCCTTCTGTCCATACCCTTTGATACGCTAATTAATGAAGAATGGATTTATCGGTTTTAGACTTATCTGTTTGAAGTGCACTCAATGGACTTTTCCTCCACAGCCCTCCGTGGCAATGGGTTCCACAGACTCACCACCCTCTGGCTGAAGAAATTTTTCATTGCAGTTCTAAAAGTTGTCCCTACACTAAGACTGTGCCTTTGGGTCCTAGTCTCTCCTACTAGTGGAAACATTTCTCCAAGTCCACTCTATCCAGGCCTCTCAGTATTCTGTAACTTAAATGCGATTCCCTCTCATCCTTCTAAACTCCCTAGTACAGACCCAGAGTTCTTAACTACTGCTATGGTAAGCTCTTCACCATCGGGATAGTTTTTTTTTTAACCTTCCTCTGGGCCCCCTTCCAGCGGCAGCACATCTTCCTCAGATAAATTTTTTTTTAAGATTAGATTACTTACAGTGTGGAAACAGGCCCTTCGGCCCAACAAGTCCACACCGACCCGCCATTCACCCATACCCCTTACCTAACACTACGGGCAATTTAGCATGGCCAATTCACCTGACCCGCACATCTTTGGACTGTGGGAGGAAACCGGAGCACCCGGAGGAAACCCACGCAGACACGGGGAGAACGTGCAAACTCCACACAGTCAGTCGCCTGAGTCGGGAATTGAACCCAGGTCCCTGGCGCTGTGAGGCAGCAGTGCTAACCACTGTGCCACCGTGCCGCCCTAAATGGCTCAAAACTGCTCACAATATTCCAAATAGGGTCTGACCAGAGCCTTACACCGCCTCAGCAGTACATCGTTGCTCATGTCTTCTAACTTTCTCAAAATAAATGCTAACATTGCACTTGCCTATCTAAATGCCAACTGAATCTGCACATTAACCTTAACAGAATCCTGAACTAGGACTCCCAAGAACTTGTGTGCTTCAGATTGCTGAAGTGTTTCCCCATTTAGAAAACAGTCTACACCTTTATTCGTTCTACCAAAATGCATAACATACACTTTCCCATATGATATTCCATTTGCCATTTCTTTGCCCATTCTCCTGGCCTATCCAAGGACTTCTGCAGCCTCCCACTTCGTCAACACAACCTCTCCCTCCACCGACCATGTGTTGCCTGTAAACTCAGCAATGCCCCAGTTCCTTTGTTCACATAGCTAATTCTGGTCCCAAAACTGCATTAGTAATTGGTTGGCATCCTGAAAAAGACACCTTTATCCTCACTCCATGCCTTCTGCCAGTCAGCCAATCCTTTATCCATGCCATTACCTTGCCCCTAATACCATGAGGTTATCATCTTATTTAGCAGCCTCCTGTGCAGCACCTTACCAAGGGCCTACTGGAAATCCAAACAGATCACATCCACTGGCTCTCTTTTGGTCAAACTCTCTCATTACTTCTTCAGAGAAGTCTAACAGATTTATCAGGCATGACCTCCCTTTGACAAAGCTGTACTGATTCAACTCTATTTTACCATCACTTCAAAGTACATTACATCTCATTTTTAATAATGGAATCTAAAATCTTACTAATGACCAAGGTCTGGCTAACCAACTTTTAGTTTCCTGTCTTCAGCTCTCTCCTCCCCCCCCCCCCCCCCCCCTTCCTTCTTCAAGCTATCTGCTTCTGAACTCTGGCATTAGTCCATCTGGTCCAGGTGATTTGTTGACCTTCAGACCATTCACCTTTCGCAGCGCCACCTCTTTACTGATGGCCTCCACACTCACCTTTGCCCGCAAATTTCTTGAAGCTCTGGTATGCTGCTGGTGTCTTCCCACTGTGGAGCCTGATACAAAAGTACCTTTTCGGTTTCTCCACCATTTCTTTGTTCCCCAATACTACCACTCCAGCGTTTCAATGTCCACTTCTGCCTTTCTCAACTTTTAAACATCTAAAAAAAATTTTGCAATCTTCTTTTACAATACTAGCTAACTTACCCTGATATTTCATCTTTGTACCCCTTTGTTGCTTTTTTAGTTGCCCTCTGTTGGCATTAAACAAAGCTTCCCACAAATCTTCAACATAATTTTTTTTTGCTTTTATGTTGTTCCTGACCTCCTTTGTCAGCCATGGATGCCTCATCCTCCCCTTAGCACGTTTCTGCTTCCTTGCAATGAATTCCTGCTGTGCTTCCCAAACTGCCCCCAGAAATACCTCCCATTGCTGCTGTCTGCTCCCTGTTAGGCTCCAGTTCGCTCCTCATGTTTTTGTAGTTACCTTGTAATACCATCACATCAGATTCCAGCTTCTCCCTCCCAAACTACAGGATGAATTCTATCATACACAGTAAGCTTTAAACTCCCTAATCAAGACTGCCTTATTGCACATCACTAAATCAACAACTGCTTGTTTCCTCGTGGGCTCTACCACATACTGCTCCAAAAAAAAACAAAAACAAAAGAAAAATCACCTAAGTGGCATTGTTGGGATTTGATCTGGAAACATATTTAGTTTTCCTTTTGGAATGGAAAAGACACACAACATGAACTAAACTCCGCCCAGTAAGATAGATTCTCAAAAATTCAGCAGGAACAACATTGCTTCTAAATATTGCTGGTCCTGTTGGGTTACAATCTCCTTTGAATTTGTTGTCCATAGCCTTTCAAAAGGTCACAGATTAGATGACCTTTCCCAAAGTCACGAGCAGATAGCTTTTATCCCCCTCCAAAGCATGATTCATTGCAGGCTACCACATGGCCGTGTGCGCATCTTAGAGGAACACTGAACAAGGCGGTTCTCCCCCCATATCCTTCTAAACTCCCAAGTACAGACCCAGAGACAAACTTTGTCTCCCTGCACGGTTACAGCATGACAAGGAAACCAGCCAGCATCCCCCATATCCAGGAGTACCAGATTAAGTGAAAGCTATCCTTACCTTCGCTAATCTTAGCAGTGCTTCTCTTTCATCTTCATCTTTCCGCTGCTTCTCCAGTCGATCCAACTGCTCAAAAAACTTCAGTTGTGACCGAGTATCATTCAATAGGCTGTATCGGTCATTGTCCTGCAGGAACACAAAGAAAAGCTGTGAAATGCTGGTCTCACAAGCAGGCTGCTTCAATTAATTTTGCAATTCATTTTGAAAATTCGTTTGGAGGTGAGACTTATTGACCATTTCAATATGCCCCAAGAGCATTCTGCTGTGGGATAGAAGTCACAGAGGCCAAACCAGGTACAGACAGCAGACTCCATTTCCAAAGAGATGTTAAAAGGGTGATTTTTCCCATGACAATGCAGTAATTGTCATGACCACCATTACTGATGAGCTTTTTATTCCAGGTACATTTAATTATTTAAATTTCAATTTCCCCAAGCTGCTGTGGTGGGATTTAAACTCTCAGATCAAGTTCATTAGTCCAGGCTTCTTAATGACTGATGTTTTCTTATAATTAACTGCAAAGCAAGAAATTTAACCTCTACTTCTTGTCCTCAGATCTAATAATGCCTCTGAAAAATAAACAGAAAACTGGTGTGATACTTGATGGAGATTTAATGTGCTTGACCAAAACCCACTTGCATTGTTTTTGGTCCACATTGCCCGTGGCAAGTTTCAATTTTCAATCCTATTTCATGACAAAATGTCAGTGACCTCAACCTGGGTTCTGACATACCCACACCAAGGGAGGTATGCAAAATTCAAAGTTGCTACAGGGCTGGCAAAAACTACTAGTACCTCCCACGATGTTGTGCCAATGAGATCTTCAACTGTTTAAAATTAAATAATAAAAATTACAGCTAGTATGGACTGTTGAAAAAGAAAATCCACTTGGGTTAGTCATGCCTTCTGGTAGGAAGAAATGAGCCATCCTTACTCAGTCCAACTTACATGTGATGTCAGAGCAACACCAAATTTGGTTGACTCAACTGCCCTCTGAAATGGCTGAACAAGTCACTCAGTTCAAGGCCAACATTTTTAAAAATTCATTCATGGTAATGTCCAGGTGCCTTTGAGAAGATGGCTGTAAGGTGCCATTTTGAGCCACTACAGATAGATCCATAGCATAAATTAGGGAGAGAATTTCAGGATCTTGACCCAGTGACACGGAGGGAATGAGGATATATTTCCAAGTCGGGAATGGTGAGTGGATGCTAGTGTTCCATATTTGTGTTTTTTTATTCCAGGTTGTGGGTTTGAAAGGAGCTGTCCCAGAAACCGCAATGGAAGTGCGGATTTTCTCTAATGACACCACATGTTCATCACCACCCGTGACTCCTCAGATGCGGAAGCAGTCTATGTCCAAATGCAGTTAGACAATGTCCAAGTTTGGGCTGTGTTGTGGCAAGTGACATTTACACCACAAACGTCACACAACGATCGTTTCCAACAATAAAGTACCCAGACATTGTGACATAATGTTCAATGCCATTCTCATCATAGCATCTAACTCTATCAACCACTTGGGGCTTACCAATTGCCCTCAAACTGAACTGGACTAGCCATATAAATACAGAAGCTACAAGAGCAGGTCAGAGGTTAGAAATCTGCAACAAATAACTCACCTCCTTCCTCCCCAAAGCCTGTCCACCATCTACAAGGCACAAGTCAGGAGTGTGATGGAATACTCCCCACTTGCCTGGATAGGGGCAGCTTTAACAACACTCAGGAAGCTTGACACCATCCAGGACAAAGCAGCCGCTTGACTGGCACCACATCCATAAGCATCCACTCCCTCCATCACTGTCACCAATGGCACCTACTTCCCAGAAACTAATTCCAAAATAGCTGCAACTTTCCGAATTAGGAAAATGTTGGCCTTAAAAGTGAGGCAAAAAAAAAGTTTTAACTTAACTTACACAAAGCCAATACTGCTCAAGATCAAATCTGTTTAATAGATTTTAATCAGAGAAGATCAGCCACTATTTAGCTACTTTACTTCACAAGTTTAAAGAGATGGCCGTTAAACGGTAACCCTCATGTGCCAAGAGGCTGCGTTTTGTTTATGAATACCACACTGGTGAACATCAGGATTTGATTCGCTGAATGATACAAAACAGGAGACCATTCAACCTGTGTTGGCTCTCTCAAAGACCCATCCAATCAATACCTACTTGCCTTGCTCTGTGTCCACAGCCCTGCTCCCCTGGATCTCTTCAAATATGAACTCTCAGCTTTCTTGAAACTCATTAAATGTCGCCTTCCACACGTTCAGACAGTAAATTCCTGTAGAAAAAAAGTCACCACCCTCTGGCATTTTTGCCAATGAACTTCAATCTGTGTCCTGTGGTTACCAACCCTCCTGCTTCTGGTTTGCAGTTGATGTCAAAATTGCCTGAATCTGGTTTATCGGATTGAAGATTTCCTGATATCCTTTACATCAAAACAAAACCCAGCAAAATGTATTAGTTACTCCCAAAGGCTGTAATTAGAATTGAAGTAATACAAATCTGCCCCAATGGTTGTAGATAAATGGAATAGCTAGTGCAAAAAAAAAGTCACAAGATAAGACTTCCTACTTAGCTTGATTATCTGTGGGAGATTTGACAATATCCCTGAACCCAGACAGGGATGCTCGTATACCTGACCCTGTGATTCCGACGGTGAGGACAAAGTGAAAAAGTGATGTTCAAGAAAATTATTTCCACTGGCAACGGAAGGGGAAAGAGTGAGAGGGAAGGCAGCAGAAACAGATTTAATAGTGACCCTCAAATGAAAATTGGATAAATATTGCTAATTAAGGGATTGCAGGGCAATGAGAAAGACAGAGGTTGTGGAGCTAATGGGGCAGCTCTTTCACAGCACAGACACAATGGGCAGAACGATACAGTCGATAGGGAAACTTTGTCTGTTTTTGCTTCCCTATCCTGCACCCACCAGTCAGCATTCACTTCCTGCACGATAGCTAACATGCTTCGATGTTGGTCAGGCTGTGAGATACCAGGAAAAGTTGGAACAGCCATGTGCAGGCTGTGCTCAGATGGAATGGACATTTAAGCAAAAATGGCCAAATATGCCCCAACTTGGATGTCAGCCTTTAGTCAATGCAAATTACAAAGGAAAAAGTAGAGGACTGACGAGTGCAGAGCAGTTGGCATGATCCATATGGACTTCAGTAAGGCATTCCACAAGGTTCCCCATGGGAGACTGATTAGCAAGGTTAGATCTCATGAAATATAGGGAGAACTAGCTATTTGGATACAGATCTGGCTCCAAGGTAGAAGACAGAGGGTGGTGGTGGAGGTTGCTTTTCAGACTGGAGGCCTGTGACCAGTGGAGTGCCATAAGGATCGGTGCTGGGTCCACTACTTTCCATCATTTATATAAATGATTTGGATGTGAGCATAAGAAGTATAGTTAGCAAGTTTGCAGATGACACCAAAATTGGAGGTGTAGTGGACAGTGAAGAAGGTTATCTGCTATTACAATGGGATCTTGATCAATGGGCTAGTGGCAGATGGAGTTTAATTTAGGTAAATGCAAGATGCTGCATTTTGAGAAAGCAAATCTTAGCAGTACTTATACACTTAAATGGTGAGTTCCTAGGGAGTGTTGCTGAACAAAGATCTTGGAGTGCAGGTTCATAGCTCCTTGAAAGTACTGTCACAGATAGATAGGATAGTGAAGAATTTGGTATGTTTTCCTTTACTGGTCAGAACATTGAGTACAGGAGTTGGGAGGTTATATTACGGCTGTACAGGACATTGGTTATGCCACTGTTGGAATATTGCATGCAATTCTGGTCTCCTTCCTATCGGAAGGATGTAATGAAACTTGAAAAGGGTTCAAAAAAGATTTACAAAGATGCTGCCAGGGTTGAAGGATTTGAGCTACAGGGAGAGCTGCGTGTTTTCCCTGGAGTGTTGGAGGCTGAGGTTTATAAAATCATGAGAGGCATGGATCGGATAAATAGACAAAATCTTTTCCCTAGGGCGGGGGAGTCTAGAACTAGAGCGCATAGGTTAGGGTGAGAGGGGAAAGATATAAAAGACACCTAAGGGGGCAACTTTATTTTAAAACGCAGATGATGGTACGTGTATGGAATGAGCTGCCAGAGGATGTGGTGGAGGCTGGTACAATTGCAACATTTAAGAGGCATTTGGATGGGTATATGAATAAGAAGGGTTTGGAGGGATATGGGCCTGGTGCTGGCAGGTGGGACTAGATTGACTTGGTCAGCATGGATGTGTTGGCCTGAAGGGCCTTTTTCTGTGCTGTATATCTCTACTACTCTATTTCTACAAAATTAACATAGAGACAGAAACCCATGTGACTTTTGCACATTCTCACTAGGTAAGGATAAAGGATGATCATTGGTCAAACTAGTCTAGGTTGGTGCTCATCTTCCTCATAAGCATATAGTCCTCCACCTCACTGAGGGTGTTTCTTCCCACATTCTTTCATTCTTGTGCCTCATCCAATCTCAAACATTGTTTGAGGGACAAACTGTCAATAAACGAGATATTAAATCAACAACTCCTGAACAAAAACAGAAACTGTTGGGAAAACTCAGCAGGTTTGGTAGCATCTGTAGAGGGAAAGCTTCAGTTCTGAAGAGTCACAAGACCTGAAACATTAACTCTGCTTTCTCTGCACAGATGCTACCAGACCAGTAATTTCTGTTTCTGATTTCCTGCAGCAACAATGTTTTTTCGGTCTGTCAACTTCTGAAATTTCTCCTCCTTTCGAGTCCAAATTCTTGCACTTAATCTTCTGCCTCTGTCCCTTTGTCCCCATTCCATTGTTCAAGTACTTCAGACTATTTTTTTAAATTAAAACCCAAATGATCCACCCTTTCATCATTTTAGATCAAGAGTAGAATAAAAAACATGCCACTTAGCTGTGCTAACTAGTTTCAGCCGCAGGTCTGGTTACATTTACTTTTCACGGGGAGAATAAAGACCATGAGATTCACATACCAGATATTTCCCACCATGCCAGGGATTCCCAAATAAAAACCAAATCATGACATCTCCAAGCCAGACAAAAAGTAGTGCTGGAACATCACTCATCAATGGTGGATCACACAACTGAAAGCTCAAAATTACACAGAACTTTAGTACCCAGAAAAGGCCACTTGGCCCAACAATTATAACCCACACAAGCTTCCTCCCAACCTGCAAAACACTTTTCCATTCCTTTTCCATTCGTGTTTCCCCTCTAAAATACTTATGGCACTCCATGTGGCAGCAAGTTTAATGTTCTTACAGGTCTCTGGAACAAGCTGTTGCTGGATTGATCAGTGACCATCACACAGTCATGGCCCCTGGCTTTGGGCTATCCCACAAGTAGGAACATCTGGCCCCATGCCTACACCATTAAACCTCTCCTTCATTCTGACGACAAATTAGTCGAACCATTGTATTGTAACAAGAGTTCAGATTTATTTATTTTCTCCTGCCAAGCTCAGTCAACACAGCAGCACATCAAATACACATTATCAAGCACTGGTAGCAGATGTGGTAGAATTCATGAGAAGCTCGAAGGCAATTAACATAAATAACCTCCCTTTGGAAATTACTTAATTTTACTAATCTTTCTCTTTATAAATTATTTCAGCAGGACGTCGGCCCTCAAACACATAATTGTCTGTGTGGTTTTGGAGTTAAACGTAAAAGCACACTCCTCTGGATTTGGAAAGTGTGGTCTGTGGTTGATGATGATATGCAATATTCAGTCAGCAGCACATTAATTAAAAACTTCAGTGAAGAACTTTAAAGCTCTGCAAAGATAGTTTTCAAAAAGACAGGGCAAATTTGAGATAGCTGACAAAAAAGGTCTTGGCCAGAGGAATTCAATTTAAGACTGCATCAGAAGCAGCAGGCTCCCGTCAGCTCAATCACGTGTGTGGAATGAAGTATGAGATACCCCAACTAAATCACAGTTTAGCAAATTAAATTCAGTATTCACTGGGCTGCCAAAGATTGGTGTTTCTTAAGTTGCCCAGGTCAGAAGTTTCAGATGTCCCTCCTAAAGTTGTCAATGTCTGTCTGTTTGTCTGTCCCTCTCCCTCTTCCTGTGAAAGCAACATTTCTCTCTCTCCCCCCATCCCCCCTTTCTGAAGCCCCTCATTTTCAGTTTAGGTATTTTAAGGCAATTTTAGTCACAATATGGAAATCAACCACTTCAAACAACATACTCAATATCTAGCCCTACCACACAAATGCTGCTCGTCATTTGTCAGCGCTTGCCAGGATAATGTCCAGATTGTGCTGCATTTGGACATGAACGTCAGGATTTGAGGAGTCACGAGTGGTGCCAAGCATTAGGCAATCAGCAAAATTGCAGTTTCTGACCTTAGGACAGATAGAAAGTCATAATGAAACAGGTGAAGTTGGTTTAGCATTGGATACTTGCCCTTAGGAATTCCTCAGGGGTCCTGAAACTGCCAACAACCTACAACCATCTTATGTCAGATATGACTCCAATGAATTGAGTCCCCCTGATTTGTTCGAGCTCCTTGATGCCACAATTAGTCAAACGTGGCCTTGATTAGAAGGGCAATGACTCTTACTTCACCACTGTATTTTAAGCTCTTTCGAATCAAGGTTGTAAATGACTTTAGCAGCTGAGTGTCCCTGGCAAATCCTAACTGAGTGGCTGCTTGCTCGCTCCTTCCATCATTTTCCTGACAATGAAGACGGTGGGTTTGTGATGCTTTTTGTGGATGGGCTATACTCAGGCAGATTTTCCTCACTAACAGGTAGATGTCAGCACTGGAACTGTCTGGAACACATTGGCAAGTTCTGGAGTGCTGCTGGAACGTTGTCAGGGCGCGTGGTTTTTGCAGTATCAAGTGCCACCAGCCATTTGATATCACATGGACTGAACGAAAGACTAGAAACTCTGATCACAGTTACCAACGTTGGGGAATCTCTGAAGGAAGTTGAGATGGATAATTCACTTTGTACTTGCAGAAGATTGCTATAAATGTTTCATCCTTGTGCTTTGCACTGTTATGTTGGGCTGACAGTTATTGAAGGCAGAGCTGTTTGTGGAGCCTCCCCTTCCAGTGAATTGTTTAATTGTCCATCAATATTTGCAAATGGATGTGGCCAAAATGCAGAGCTTAGATTTGACCTGTGGGTTGGAGAACAGCTTAGCTCTTGCCTATCACTTGCTGTTAATGCTCTTTGGCATGTAAGCAGTCATGTGCTGTAGCCATTCCAAGTTAGCACCGATATTTTATAGGTATGCCTGCTGCTGCTGCTGCTGACATGCCTTCCTACACTGAATGCCCATTACTGATGCCCTGGCTTGACAGTAATGGATATGTTGGACCACAAGGTTGCAGATTGTTTTGAAGCACAATTCCTTTGTCGATGACCCAGTTAAGTTGATGGATCTGTTCAAAGTCTATCCCATTTAGCACAGTGGTAGGTACCACAACATGTTGGAGAGTATTCTCAATGTCAAGTCCAGACTTTGTCACCACAAGGACAATAATCTCTTTCTCTCAGCTGGTGGACTGAGTCTGCGATACAAGGTTCTTGAGGATTCAATCAGCTCAGTTAGTAGTGGAGCTGCCAATCCACTGTAGGTAAAGAGCATTCACATTCCCATACGAGTAAATTCTGTCCCTTTGCCACCCTCTGTTTGCTCCAAGTATTATTCAGTGTAGAGGAGCACTGATTTATCAGCTAAGGGGTCGGCAGGGTACGTGGCAATTAGCAGGAGGTTTCATTGCCAGGCTGACCGGACTCCATGAGATTTCATGGGGTCTCCCAGGGCAACTCCCAACTGTAGGAATTAACAAAAGAAACAATCATGGGATGTGGGCGTCATTGGCTGGGTTAGCATTTATTACCCATCCTTAGACACTCGAGAAAGTAATGTGCCATCTTCTTGAACTGTTGCAACCTAGCGATGTAATGTGTAAGCATCCAATGTGTACCACTGTGCTGCCATTTCTTGGACTGGCCTTCTGATGTTACTAAACATAGCCAGAATGGTAACGGTTGTCTCTCATGTGCAAGATACGATTTCAGGATTATGCCTCTGCTCAAGCAACAGCCTGGATTAGTGCTGATGATTCCTGATGAAGGGCTTTTGCCCGAAACGTTGGTTTTACTGCTCCTCGGATGCTGCCTGAACTGCTGTGCTTTTCCAGCACCACTAATCCAGAATCTGGTTTCCAGCATCTGCAGTCATGGTTTTTACCTCAAGCAACAGCCGGCCAAGTCTGAGACAGCTCTAGCTCCCCACTGGTAGTAAGCAGCACACTGCATATAAACAGGGCGGTCTGCTTTAATCCAGTACAGAGATCAATGCCAGATGCTCTGACTGGTTATTCTCCTTGGAGATAATTTGATGGCTGATACAACAGAGTGCTGTACAATGCCCTATCAGAAGGCAACTCAGATTCAACTACATTACTGAGAGTCTGAAGTCACATGTTAGACCAGACCAGGTGAGCACAGCAGATTCCTTCCCTAAAAGGGCATTATTGAACCAGATGGGTTTTGAAACAATAATCAACAGTGGTTTCAATCAGAATTAGACTTTTAATTCCAGATTTTATTGAATTCAAATTCCACAATCTGCCATGGTAAGATTCAAACCTATGACCACAGGATCAATAGTCTCTCTCCCGAGAATAATCCCAGTGCTCTTGGGAATATTTTCATGTTTCATGAAAATTGATATCCCAACGTACTTTACAGTCAATGAAACACTTTTAGAAGTGCAGTCACTGCTCTATTCCAGAAAACACAACAGCCTGTTTATACTCAGCAAACTCCCATACAAAGCAATCGGATTACGAGATAACGTGCGTCTACAACACTAATCAAGGAATCAATACCAGACAGGAAAGCTGGTGCAGCTCCACTGCTCTTCTTTGTAGTCCCATCAGGTCTTGGTTAGGCAGATGGAACTTGGCTTAACACTTCACTCTGAAAGCAGATCCTCCAACAGACTACAATTCTCAGTACTGGCACTGGAGAGTCAATCTTGAATTTCCAAAACATGATTACTGATGGCTTAACGAGTGATCGCTATAGATTTCATTTAAACTGTCTAGCTTTTGTACTCAAATTATAAAAGGGCAAGGAATCCACAGCTACTAGTAGGTTAGTTATTATGAAAATAAACGATAAGGTAAGGTGACTAACCTTATACGTCATCATCCGATGCTGTGCAATTACTGTGAGCTTTTCCACGAGTTCCCGTAAGTGTTCTTGCGTGGCATGAGATATGGTGCTCAAAACGTCAGAATTCACCTCGGTCACACCG
This sequence comes from Hemiscyllium ocellatum, assembly GCF_020745735.1. NCBI lineage: Eukaryota > Metazoa > Chordata > Chondrichthyes > Orectolobiformes > Hemiscylliidae > Hemiscyllium > Hemiscyllium ocellatum. The sequence continues at coordinate 138,395,628 of NC_083404.1, forward strand.
TGCGTCTTCCCTGCAGGAGCAGCAGTGTGTCAATTATTACTACAAGACTCAAAAAGAGAGAATACCTGCAAAACTTCCCATCATGTAAAAAATACAACACCCACTCAAAACTTCAACTCCTCCTGTTCCTCAAGAGCAGCACACCTTCCCATTGTGCTATCTCTACCACGAAGGGCAGCAGATACATGGAAACACCACCACCTGCAAGTTCCACTTAATGCCATAAATCACCCTGATTTTGAACTATCATCTTCATGGTCACTGATTCAAAATCCTAGAACTCACTTCCCAATATTACACTGGATGCAAGAAAGATTGCAAAGCAAGAGACAAGACAGATCTTATCTTCGAGAGTAGGCTTATTCATTAATGCAATCTTTCAGATCTCTGCCTCCTGGCAATTCCCGTGTTACAACATTCCCCCTTCCGATGTACTCATACATTCATATGCTTGCCATCTAAATCAATGCCGGGGAACTTAACTGGAGTTTGACCTTGCCTTGGCAAAACTTGAAATTTAAAACAGTAGGACTGGAGTAAATCAACACCCATTCCCGGTTTACTCTGAACCTGTACTTTAATTGACATGACAGGAACAGAAAAGCACTGGTACACCTACACCCCTTGAGGTTGCAGTGGTTCAAAGCAGCAGCTCTTCAAGGGAATTTTTTGTTTAATTCATTTGGTGCCACTGGCTGTGCCACAATGCATTTTAGCATCAACTAAATTGCTGTGGTTCTCTAGTCACGTGTAGGCCAAGACATGTAAGGATGGAATATTTTCTTTCCTGAAGGAGATGACTGAACCAGAAGATTCTATGACAATCAACAGTGTCACCATTCGGCTAACCTTTTATTCAGGATTTTAACTGAATTCAAATTTCACCTTCTGCCATGCTGAGATTTGAATTCAAGCCCCTAGAACATTATCTTGAGGTCCTCGATTGTAATCCATTACCACTGTGCCACAATTAGGGATGGATATCAAGTGTTGACCTAACCAGCAACACCTACACCCTGAGAGAGAAAAAAAAATCAACTGCCACTTATATGGTAGTTAAAGTATCTCAAAGTGCTTTATGGGAACACAGCAACAAAATACACCAATCATTACAGAGATAGTAGGACACGTGACCAATAGCTTGGTCCAAGCTTGGTTTTATGGAGCTCGTTTTAAAGCAGGATAGCAGTAGACAGACGAAGAGTTGAGAGAAAAATTCTGAGTTAATATAAAAGGCACAGCTTCCAAAATGGTGCAATTAAAATTGGAGATTGCAGAAAAAGCAGTCCTCCTGCAAACCAGAACCAAAATGTACTGTGTCCTGATTCAAAAAGTATGTCACGGATTGAAAGGACAGAGGATGAGAATTCTTATAACGCTACGGCTTCAAATAACTATTCATCTCACAACCAAAAGGCTGCTCTAAGCACTGGGAAATATACATATTTTATTTTGCCTTAAGCATTCCACTTGGAGGTCACTTGGAAGACGAGTACTGTATTAAACCAACCACAAAACGAAAAGCATGGGTTTGGGTGGAAATAGGTAAAGGGAATATCAGAAATGAGTATGTATTTAAAATGGTTACAAACGATTTTATAAGGCAGACAGAAACACATTGCATGCTACCAACATGAAAATGACATGTTTTGCTTTTGTTTAAAAAAATGTAAAACTACTTCTGAAATAGGAATGATCTAGAACAAGTTAATTTTAAACATGGAATTTTAGTTTAATATAATGAATTGACAAGATCACAAAAATAGCTAAAATAAAAAGAGATATCACAACTGGCAACTTAGCTCTAGGCATCAAGTTGCTGACCTAATGCATAAAATTATTTTTAGCTCTATTTTTACTGTCGTTGAAGCTGATTTATTTACAGCAACTTACATTTACGCAATTCTCTCAAAATCATGCAGCATAGAACAGTCACCAAATAAAATTTGGCACGTGCTACACAAGGAGATATTTAGACAGGTGGTTGAACGTTCAAAAAGTTAGCTTTGTCAGAAAATTTGAAAGATGTGGAAAGGTGGAGGGGTTTAAGGGGGGAATTCAGGAGCTTAGGGCCTAGGCACAATTGCTAATGGAGGAGGAGTGCAGAGCACAGTGCATAAGAGGCCAGAATTGACAGAGTGCAGAGATCTTGGAGGGCAGTAACTTAGAGAAACAGGGAGACACAAAGCCACACCGAAAGGTGCAGAAACGGATGAGAACTTTTCTTATTAGCTCCTGGTCTGACAAAGCTGCATATGTCTTAGTTCACATTGGGTACTGGGTGAAAGGGACTCATGATGAATAGGATGAGGAGACAAGTTCAAACTACAAAATGCTGTGGTACTGAGGGACCTGGGTGTCCTTCACTTAGTACACAGGAACAACGCAAGCTTAGGCAGTAAATTGGAGTCGGGAGAGTAGACGTTCAGAGGATGATTCCCTAAAACCCGAGGTCACACTTTCAAAATAAGTGTCACCATTTAACACAGCTGTGGTTAAAAAAAAACATTGCTTACCCCCTGCCCATCACTTGTTCACTAACCCAGCGAAAGAAGAGCAATATATTTCTAAGCCAGGATGGTGAATGCATTGGAGGGGAACTTGCAGGGGGTGGCATTCCTACCTGGTCAGCTGCCGTTGCCCTTCTTCTAGAGGAGAGTGGCCATGGCTTTGGAATGCCTGTCTATGGATCTTTGGTGATTTTCTGCAGTGCACCTTATAGACACACTGCTAATACCAAGTGTCAGTGGAGGGAGTGGATGTTTGTGCATGTGGTGCCAATCAAATGGGCTGCTTTGTCCTGGATGGTGTGGAGTATTCCATCACTCTCCTGACAAGTGCTTTGTAGATGGTGGACATGTTTTGACGAGTCAGATGGTGAGTTACTCATGGCAGTATTCCTAGGCTCTGATCTGCTCTTGTAGCCACTGTGATAGTGGGAGATGCAGTGTTGGAACCACTATTGAATGTATTGGGGCAGCGGTTACAGTACATTCTGCAATGTGAATGTTACGTACAACTTATCGGCCCAAGCCTAGGTATAGTCAGATCTTGTTGCAATTACACTTGGACCGCTTCAGTAGGAGTCGTCGCAAATTGAGGATATTCACTGATGATTGCACACTCATGACCTCATGGTGTAGGGAAGGTTATTGATCAAACAGTTGAAGATGGTTCGACTCAGGACACTACCCTGAGAAACTCCTGCAAACTTATCCTAGAACTGAGGTGACTGACCTCCTACAACTACAACATCTTCCTACGTGCCAGGTATGACAGTGAATTGCTGAGATTTTTCAGATTCCCATTGATTCCAGTTTTGCTAGAGCTCCTTCATGCCACAATCTGTCAAATGCAGCCTTGTGAAGGACTGTGACTCTCCCCTCCCCTCTTGCCCATGTTTGAACCAAGGCTGTAATGAGGTCAGGAGTTGAGTGGCTCTGGTGGAACCCAAACTGGGCATCACTGAGTAGGCTCTGCCTGATTAGAGTGTTGACAGCACCTTCCTTCACTTTACTGATGATCGAGAAGAGACAGATAGGGCAGTAAGTGTCTGGGTTGGATTTGTCCTGCTTTGCATGTACAGGACAAACCAGAGCAATTTTCTTTCCTGTTGGATAGATACCAGCATTGCAACTGTACTGGAATAGCTTGGCTAGGGGAGCAACAAATTCTGCAGCACAAGTCTTCAGTATTATTGCCAGAATGTTGTCAGGGCTCAGCCTTTGAAGTATCCAGTGCCTCCAATATTTTCCTGATTATTATCTTGACTGAATCAAATTTGGTGAAGACTGGCATGTGTGGTGCCGGGGACCACTTAAGGCGGCTGAGGTGGATCATCTGCTTGGCACTTCTGGCTGAAAACGGTTGCAAATATTTTAGTTTCATCTTTTGCACTGATTTATTGGTCTCTTCCATAATTGAGAATAGGGATGCTTGTGAAGCTTCCTCCACCAGTGAATTATTAGACTGTAGATCTTAGATCTCAACTATTGACTGTGGGACCAATTAGCTTATTGAAAATCACCACAGGTTCAAGGAGCCAAGTGGCCAACTCTTTACATTTGTCCTTAAAGGAGCGTAGCATTACATTTCGAACTAGAGCATTGAGGGGATGAAATCTAGAAGTACTTTGCAGCCCAAATCTCTTCACCTGAAAAAGCTCCTGCAGCCTTTTTACACAATTACAATTTTGACCTTAGATTGAAGTCCTAAATAAGCCACAGCAGTTTTCCCCCACTGTGGCAGGGGTCCACTCATTATTGCCATCTGTGTGCAAAAGCATTTCATGACTTTGCTCTCAAGCTGCCTGGCTCTTAATTTAATGATGATTTGCGTTCGTCTGAGACTCCGACCTCTGTTCTCTCTCAAATCCTAAAACACCTCAAGTCAGTCAACTTTAAATCTTGGAACTCCAAAGCATTCTGCAGTCCAAAATGAGGCAGGTATTCTGGTGATTGAGGCACAAAAGGTTAGCATGCAGGCACAGCAAGTGATTAAGCAGGCGAATAGAATAATATCCTTCGAGGGGGATCGAGGAACAGAGTTACAATGCTGTGCTTCTGTTATACTGACCAATTGAGAGACCACATTTTAAATACATATGCAGGTTTGGTCTCCTTATTTAATGGAGGATACAAATACAGTTAGGCAGTTTAGAGGAGGTTTACTAGATTGATATCTGAAATGAGGTTGCCTTATAAAGGAAAGATTGGAGAGCATAAGCCATTTTCACTGGAGTTCAGAAGAGTGAGGGGTGACTTGTCTGAAGTATACAAGATCCTGAAACGTTTTGGGAAGGTAGATGTGGAAAGGATGTTTCCTCTCATAGATGAGTCCAGAACTTGAGGGCACGGTTTTTAACCGAATTGGGATTCACCCTGTTAGGACGGAGATGCAAATCTAAAGAAAACCTTGGTAGTTGCACCACTTCAGATCAGTATTAGGAAGCAGTGGAGATGGGATGATTGAGAATTTTAAAGCACAGCAAGGTCAATTCCCTTGCCTGTTGAAATTCTCAGGCTATCCAATGTGAACGGGAATTTTGATTTCAAAACACAAACAGATCAGATACAATCAAACGACAAAGCAGGCTCAAAGGGTTGATTGACCTACTTTTGCTCTTCATTAAACGTACTTATGTTAAGGATACGAAATCAAGATCAGATCGTACATTTATCCAGGATTGAATGTAATCTGGAACTAGTGGCTGAGTGTCCATCTCTTGCCAGCAGTTGAAGATTTATTGAACACTTAGCTGTTTCCACAAATCTCCAGATTTGAAAATTGTGACAAAAAAAACAAGCAACTGCCAACATTTTCCATTCACAAGTGACGGAGATAAGGAACACTGGATAGAAGGAATAAATCAATATGAAATATAGCGTCTGCACCACTGGAAGTAACATGGGGATGTAGGGTGCTTACAGTATTACCAGCTGTTTCTGCTGACCGTATAACCCACTTCTACACTTGGCTCAATTTATACCTTTGTACAAAGGCACATTAAACATGTGATTTAAACACCAAAGAATAGTTGGCATTGTTGTACTGTTACTGAAGTTGTAATCTACAGGCCGAAGTGCTCTGGCAGCTAAGGTTCAAATCCCACTACAAATAATAAATTTGGACAAAGACTTCTCATTCATCAGATGTAGGAGTTGCTGGTTGGCCAGCGTTTATTACCTGCCCAGGATTGCCGTTAAGAAAGTGGTGATGGTGATAAGTTGCCTTCTTGAACTGCTGCAGTCCATAAGCTGTAGGTTAACTCGCAATGCCCTCGGGGAGGGAGCTCCCCCTCAGCTAATTAATCAGTACTCCATGTTGAGCAACACCTGGAGGAAGCACTGGAGGCAGCAAGGATGGAAAATGTACTCTGGATCGGGGATTTTACTTTCCACCACCAAGAGTGGTTTGGCAGCATCACTACTGATTGAGTGATGGATAACATTGCTGCTTGATTGGGTCTGCAACAGATTGTTACGACACGGGGTAAACTCTCCCGCTAAATTTAAAACCAGCAACACAGAAAAGATTTATCCTGTGCAGCAATCTGTAAAGATTAGAGTGGCCAAGATGTAAAGTAAAAATTAACAAATTTATTCCTTAAAGTATAGAGAGACTAATTAACTAACCACTATTTACAACTTCTTTCTCTAACCTATCTTTTAGCTTTCCTTCTATAATACCAGTCTGATAAAATTCCCAATTAAAATTTACAAAACAACACCTCTTATCTCAAAACCAGGCAGCTGTAGGTTCTTGTCTTCAGATTTTCCTGTGTCTTTTCTCCTTGTTAGGAATTTTTGCTTCATTGATCAAAAAAAGGACTTAAGATGTTTTTTCAAGCAGTCTATATGCTAGGCCCGGCAGTTCTCCCCTCAACTGTTCAACTTTCTCCGGTCTTATACTCCAGAGGATCAGATTGTGTCATTGGCCTTTAAGATTGTCAATATACTTAATTTAAACTTGGAGATGTGCGCGCTTCGTGTATAATTTAAACTGATTGGCCGAATTAGAATTTGTTTTTGTCTTCAAGCAACAGACTAATAAAGTGGTTCGACCCACCATTACACTGTTACCATTTTTGAGTACATTTGGTGCTGGGTCTGGTAGTTCTGCTGCTTTTAACCTGTCAAAGGTATACCCACATCTTCATAAGATGAAGAAGGAGGAAGCAACAAGATGCATTTGTCAGTCAGAAACATACAGCACAGGAACAGACCCTAGAGTCCATGCCAACCAGATATCCTAAGCCAATCTAGCCAATTGACAGCATTGGCCAATATCCCTCCATATTCTTCCTATTCATATACCCATCCAAATGCCTTTTAAATGTTGCAATTGTACCAGCCTCCACCACATCCTCTGGCAGCTCATTCCATACACGTACCACCCTCTGCGTGAAAAAGTTGCCCCTTAGGTCTCTTTTATATCGTTCCCCTCTCACCCTAAACCTATGCCCTCTAGTTCTGGACTCTCCAACCCCAGGGAAAAGACTTTGCCTATTTATCCTATCCTCATGCTTTTATAAACCTCTATTAAGTCACCCCTCAGTCTCCGACGCTCCAGGGAAAACAGCCCCAGCCTATTCAGCCTCTTCCGATAGCTCCAATCTTCCAACCCTGGCAACATCCTTCTAAATCTTTTCTGAACTCTTTCAAGTTTCACAACATCCTTCTGATAGGAAGGAGACAAGAATTGCACACAATATTCCAAAAGTAGCTGAACCAATGCCCTGTACAGCCGCAACATGACCTCCCAACTCCTGTACTCAATACTCTGACCAATAAAGGAAAGCATACCAAATGCCTTCTTCACTATCCTATCTACCTGCGACTCCACTTTCAAGGAGCTATGAATCTGCACTCCAAGGTCTCTTTGTTCAGCAACACTCTCCAGGAGCTTACCATTAAATGTATACATCCCTGCTCTGATTTGCCTTTCCAAAATGTAGCGCTTACCAGTTATCTAAATTAAACTCCATCGGCCACTCCTCAGCCCACTGGCCCATCTCATCAAGATCCCATTGTAATCTGATCCGTCCATGACAGTGACAGAGACCACAGCACAATCCTTTAGAGATGAAGCCCCATTTTCACAATGAGAACACCCTCCATGGAGCTGTATGGCACTATCACCTTGCTAAATGGGACAGACCTCAAACAGATCTAGCAACCCAAGCCTGGGCATCCATAATGCACTGAGCAACAAGAGAACTGCACTTCAGTCCAATCTGCAACCTCATGGCCCAGCCTATCCCCAAACGACCATCAGGGGATCAAATTTGGTTTAATGGAGAGTGCATGATGACGTGCCAGGAGGAGCACCAGGCATATCTGAAAATGAGGTATCAACCGGCACGGTGGCACAGTGGTTAGCACTGCTGCCTCACAGCGCCTGTAGACCCGGGTTCAATTCCCGACTCAGGCGACTGACTGTGTGGAGTTTGCACGTTCTCCCCGTGTCTGCGTGGGTTTCCTCCGGGTGCTCCGGTTTCCTCCCACAGTCACAAAGATGTGCAGGTCAGGTGAATTGGCCACGCTAAATTGCCCGTATTGTTAGGTAAGGGGTAAATGTAGGGGTATGGGTTGGTTGCGCTTCGACGGGTCGGTGTGGACTTGTTGGGCCGAAGGGCCTGTTTCCACACTAAGTCTAATCTAAAAAAAACCTGGTGAAGCACAAGCAGCAAATCATAAGGAAGAACTAAGCGAATACATAACCAACAGATCAGATCCAAGCTCTGCAGTCCTGCCACTTCCAGCTGGATATGATGGTGGACAATTAAACAACTCACTGAAGAACGATTACAATTCATCTGCAAGCCTCACTATGGTCAGGTCTGTGTGCCGATGTAACAGGGCACTTTACTCGGAATAGCTTGGCAAGCCTCTCAGATCCAGAACAAATAGGGATATTTTGAGGGAGTTTGGTCTGGTCCATAACACTGTTGATTGTCATAAAAAACCCATCTGGGTCACTGATCTCCTCTCAGGAGTGAAATCTTCCATCCTTATGCAGTGAAACTTGAAAGGGTTCAGGAAAGGTTTACAAGGATGTTGCCAGGGTTGGAGAATTTGAGCAAAGGGAGAGGTTGAATAGGCTGGGGCTGTTTTCCCTAGAGCATCAAAGGCCGGGAGTGACCTTATAGATATTCATGAAACCAAGAGGCACGGAGACGATAAATACACAAGGTATTTATGGGGTGGGGCGGGGGTGGGGGTCCAGAACTAGAGGGCATAGATTTAGGGTGAAAGGAAAGATATAAAAAGGGACCTCGGGGCAACGTTTTCACATAGAGGGTGGTGTGGGTGTATAGAAAGAGCGGCAGAGAAAGTGATGGTACAATTACAATGTTTAAAAGGCATCCATATGGGTATATTGATAAGAAGGGTTAGAGGGATATGGGCCAAGTGCTGGCAAATGGGACAAGGTTAAGATATGGTCGGTATGGACAAGTTGGGCCCAAAGGTCTGTTTCCATGTTGTACCTCTCTATGACTCAATGTAATGGACTGGAGATGTCCGTGACACTTTCAACCCATGAAAGGAATAAACTGTTCTCGGTTTCCTGATGAAGGGCTTGTGCTCGAAACGTTGAATTCTCTATTCCTGAGATGCTGCCTAACCTGCTGTGCTTTGACCAGCAACACATTTGCAGCTCTCAGTACACTGAACAGAAGGGAAAGCTACAGGGAGAGAGTCAGATTAGAAGGACACACTTATGATCTGAGATAGAGAAGGTGAAGGGGGACTTGGATAGACCATGAAATCTGTAATATACAAAAACAAAATGTTGTCAATAATGATAATTTCAGGTGGCATGTCTGGCAGCATCTGTGGAGAGAGAAACTGAATGTTTCCAGTTGGTGACATTCCCTGGCAACCAGAGATTCAATGAGGTGAATGATCTGCTTCTGTGTGCAGAATAATTAGCAACAACTGGTAGGAAAACCAATGAGAAACAAATGAACAGGAGAAAGGTGTGAAGCTGGAAGAGCACAGGAGGTCAGGCAGCTTTTGAGGAGCAGGAAAGTCAACATTTCAGGCTGAAACTCTTCATCAGGACTATGGAGAGGGAGGGAGCACAGAAGTATGTAGAGGTGGGGATGGGGGAGGGGATGGTGATAGGTGGATACAGGTTAGGGAGTTGTTGCGATTGGTCAGAGGGAAGGGTGGAGCAGATAGGTGAGTAGGAAGATGGAAAAGATTAGGCCAGGGCAGGGAGGCGAGGATAGAAGATTAAACATGGGACAAGGCTGGGGGAGGAGAGAGGAGAAGCTTCAAAATCCCTCCTCCATCAGCCTTATCCCACGTCTAGCCCCATCCCTCATCCTCACCTCCCTGACCTGGTCTAGCCTTTCCATCTTCCTACTCACCTATCTACTCAATCACCACCTCCCCCCCTCCAAATTTCTTGACATAGGGGTTCAGCACAAAACATTGATTTTGCTGCTCCTCAGATGCTGTCTGACCTGCTGTGCTCTTCTAGCTTCACATCTATCAACTCTGACTCCCAGCATCTGCAGTCCTTACTGTCTCCGAAACATGAGAAAGGTAAGACAGCACATTCACAGCTGAATCACTGCAGTAAATGCTAATGGATTTCCCAGGGTGTTACTCATAAATTATACAAGGGCAGAAATGTTATGCTGTGTGATGCATAATGCATTATCCTGCTGCTGAGAGGCTTAAACAGTTCTCAGAACCACCTTCAAGACTATAAGCCCAATTGCCAGTTCAGTAAATGTGGAGTTCACAGTTCAATTGAGCCAAAATATTTAATTTTAAAAAAAAATACACACAAAGTTTGATTGGCAGTGCGGGAGTAGCAGATAGTCAGACTCTGGTATATCCTGCTCCAAGAATCTTTCTCTACAACCCAGAAACGGCCAGTTCAAATCGCTACAAGTCAGGAAGAGACACTGTGGAAAAGTAGAGAGGAATGTTGGGATGAAAAGAAAAGGAAGCTCACACCCTTTTTCCCATCTCTGCCAACACAGACTGGTGGCCTTGTAGGGTCAATCACCAGCTTTTCCAACACCACTAATCCAGAATCTGGTTTCCAGCATCTGCAATCTTGTAGGGTCAATCACCAAAAATCCACAGGAGAGAGATGGCAGCACAACGTTAGGCAGGCCTACAGATCAGCTGACCACAAAGAGACTCAAAGGGCTCCAGTTGGGTAGCGGAGAGATTAAACCCTCAGGCAAAGAATATTCGGGTCAGGAGGTCTGCAGCAGAGAGCACCTGAACCTGGTGGATGGACAAGAAAATAAACACCTTGGGTGAGAGGCTGGGTCAATGGCCAATGGCAAAGATGCAAAGTAGGATACTTGGGGAAACAAAAAGGCCCAAATGGAGGAAGAGGAGATCAGAGGTCGAGAAAATACTTTGCTTGAAAAAATATTAAGAAACATGAAGAAAGGTAAAATCTCATTCTTAGCATACATATGCTTCATCTTTTCATACAGAGACCAGGGCTGCCCATTAAGTGCAAAGCACAGAAGCACACTCCATCCTTAACGCTGTTGTTGTTTGAGCCTTCTCAAATTTTCCCAGTATAATTTCATTCTGCATACAAGATTTTCCTTGGCCTCCGGTTATGATACATATGCATGGTCTGCTTCCTCACACTGGTCTTGCACCAGATAATCCAGAACAGAGCACTGTACCAATCAGCAAGGCATATGCACTGAAAGGACATTAACCCTCGGTGAGTCTGAAACTAAGAGGCATAGCTTAAAAATAAGGGGTCTCCTATTTAAGACGGAGACAGAACAAATTTCATCTGAGGATCATTCAAGTATGGAACTCTCTTCCACAGAGAGGCTAGGTCACTGAATACACAAGAAGGCTGAGACACAGATTCTTGGTCACAAGATTATGGCAGGCAGGCAGGGAAATGGAGTTCAACAATCAGCGATGATCTTACTGAATGCCATAGGGCATAACCTACTCCTCCTTCATACATTCTTATCAATGTCCCTCGTGGGATACCTCTTCTGCGGGGAAATTTCCCACAACACCAAGGACTTGGGGAGCAAGCATGAGGACCTTCACAGCATACTTGGGACAACTGGTCAATGGCCAACATGAGCCTCCTCTATCACAGCGACAGCCCCATCAACTCCCAGCATTCTAAAGCATTGAAGATTGGTAAGGGACCATGTGGATAGCTGAGGATTCAGTGAATTTTGGCACAATGAGTGGATAAGACAAAGCAGCTCATCTTGATCATTCCTGTGCCTAACAGGTGAACAAAAATACAATGTGCACCAACAGAATGCAGCAACTTCAGCAAAAGAGGAGGCTCTGCAACTCTGGCAGGCACAAGTCACAATTCGCCACAAGACGAGGCGACAGCCAGGACAGACAAATGACTCTGATACACATGTATGCAGTGATAAGGGATTCAGGGAAAAAAGTACTTTTCATTCTCTGGATAAAAAAAGGGCCCTGGGAGTGGACACATCCTAACTCACCAATACAAAGGAGAGCCACGCCTTGAAAAAGCAGCTTTACTCTGCCTGTTCAAGCCTGAAGAGCTAAATAACAACAGTGAATTGATTTTTTTGAAATTGTTTTTGTGCAGACGGCTCAGGGCGTTGAGGAAAGCTGTTGGTCATCAGGCTGTGTCTATCTCTCTCACACACACACACACACACACACACACACAGCAGACAGACCACCCTCCCAGCTACAGGTACACGCCTTTTAGTCATTAGAAGCTACACTCCAGATCAAACAAGTGCCTTTTGGGGATCTCCACAAACTCTCCAAGGCCCCCTTGTTTGTGCTGGAGGAATGGAAAACAATTTACAATAAGCAAAAAAACCCATAAAACTTTTATCACATTATCCTGAAATAACCTTTTAAAATACCATTTCAGGATAAACAAGCTGATGACTACAGATGGAGAGAGTTGGCTTCTTCCATCCAGTACACTGTTTTACAGTTAAGCAATTACATGAAAAGCAGTGTGAAAATAAGAACAGTAGACCTAAAGAAACACCAACAGAATATAAGAGGGTGGTGGGGGAGGAAGGGAGAAAGAAACAACTCATTAAACCAGCACCTTGGGCGTTTGCTGTTTTTCACAGACTCTACAAACTTGCTCAAGGGAAAAAGACAGATCAAGCTACAGTCAATGAAGAAAGCTGCAGTGCATACCAGAACAAATCAGACTCCCCTCTTTGTTGAAAGCCAACAGCCTAACTTTTCTTTTAAGAAAAGCAGGAACAGTTTGCACACACAATACAGATACTTCCAAGCCAGCCTTACGTGTTTTAATTGAAAAAGAAATCCTGAAAGAAATGCAATTTAGAAAAAGATGACTTTTGCAAAGAATGACCTCATTTTTACACTGGCCATTTTTCTTGGTGCAAGTAGATGGGACACAAACCATTGCAACATCACCCTTATTCATTAGTTTATAAACAAAATTTCACTGAATTAATTATGTATTCCAAACTATCTCCCATAAAACTAGGGTAGGGTTTTTATTAATGAATTACCTGCACAGCATTCAGCTGGAATCAAATTAGTTCCTGTTACAGGGGCCACTTTCTGCAATGTATTCACTGAAGGCTTTAAAAAGGCAAATGGAAGATTTTGCAGTCACACTCATTGGCTGAATTTGGGATAAAGTTGAAATTAAGACAATAATAGCACCTTCTATCGATTACTAGGATTGTTAAATTAGGCTAAAGGCATCAAAAGCTTAAGCACATTGTCATGCAATAATTCAAAAACAACTGTATATTCATCACCAGTTTAATCACAACAGGAAAAACATATTGCCAATACTGGAAACAGAACAAAAAGCAACTTTTTTGGGTTATTTTTGCATGGGATGAATGTGTCACTGGCATTGCCAACATTTGTCTCCCATCTCCAGTAATGGTTAAACAGAGTAACTCATTAAAACTATTTCAGAGGGCACTAAATGATTCAATTAAATTGCTGTAGGGTCTGGAGTTACACGTGGGCCAGACCAGGCAAGGGGGACAGATTTCCTTACCTAAAGGGCATTACTTAACCAAGTGAGCCTTTAACAATAAACTTGCTGGAAACAATAAGCATACCTACCATGTGGACAGAGAGAAAAACAAAATTATTGGTCAAGCCAATGGTCCTAACAAACATAACAGATTATTAAATGCAAGCAGCAGCTTGGGGGTAGAAAAATAAAAAGGAAAGTCTATAATACTATGTAAAACAGAAGTAGTGACAAAATGTTTAATGATACATGATAACGGTCCTATGTTGTTGAGTAAAGAAAGAATAGATACACATGGAGATGATGCAAGTGGCAAAATTATGAACAGTTCTCATTTGAAAGTAATGAAAGAAAAGAGTAAAATTGAAACCTGCAAAACAAAGAGAAAGGAAACAGGGGCCAGAACCCATTGTCTGAATTTGAGAACACAATGCTGAGTCCAAGAGGCTGTAAAATGTCAAATGGAATTACAAGATGCTGTTCTTCATCTGAACATTCAGCTGCACTGGAACACTGAAGGAGCAAGGTAGAGAACTAAAACAGACAAATGGAAACTCAGTCACACGGCAAACTGGACAAAAGTGCATTGCAAAGCAGCCTACCAATGTCTGGCAGTGCGCTATACAGCGGACAGACTATGTACTGAATGGTGTATATTAAATTGAAAGGATCATATTCAAATCACGATTCCATCCAACGGTGAGGTGTTTGAGACGTTGGATGGTGGGAAGGGAGTAGGCACAAGGACAGGTCTTGCATCGCCTGCACATTCAAGGAAAGGTACTTTGGGAAGGAGATGGTACAGTATTAGGAATAAATAACTCCATGATGGTTCTGAATGGAAGGGAAAGAAAGGAATAAGGCAGCAAATTGGATGGATATAATCTACTTCCATTCCAAGTCCATGAAACTAAAATATTAACTATGCTTCTCTCCACAGACCTGCTGAGCTTTGCTTTTCATTTTGGAAAATAGATATTTCATTGCATGAAGAATAAGCATGTGAAAGCACCGCATTAAATGAGCTTGATGCTAGAACGGAGAATATCAGGGAAGGGTGAACAGACGGGGCTTATTCTCTCCAGGTAAACAAGTAAAAAATAAGATGTGACTGAAGAGTGTGATCTCCCTGAGATCATGAACAAGTTTTAATCAGCTAGATCAAGAATCTATCTCAGCCTTGAATATAAAAAACGATTATGTCTCACAGCTGTATGGTAAAGAGTGACAAAGACTGTTAACCCTCAGAAGCAATTCCTCATCTCAGTCTTAAACTGGGATCCTTTTATTTTGAGATTATACCCTCTGGTCCTGGACTCTGCCTCGAGGGAAAACATCCTCTCAGCATTTATCCTGTCAAGCATCTTCAACATCCAATGACGTTTCAGGTTTCAATGAGATCAACTCGCATTCTTCTAACCTCCAGTGAGCACAGTCTCAACCTCGTTTAACTTTTGCTCAGAAGACAATCCCTCCCTACCAGGGGTCATCCCAGGGAATCTTCTCTGCACTGCCTATGTGAAATATTACCTTCCCAAAACTAAAGGTTCAGACCTGCTCACAGTATGCGTGGTCTCACCAGCACCTCATTCAGCTGCATGAAGACTTCCCTATCCTTATATTCCAACCCATTTGAAGCAAGGGCCAACATTTCATTATCCTCTGTATTCCTTGCTAGCCAGGTCAGAAACCAACGTAGCTAAGTACAGAAGATTTGGCAGAAGTTTGGATCAAGGCAGCAGGTTTTACAGAGAAACTCAAGCTTGCAAGAACTGCATCACCTGAAGCCAGCCAGGAGTATCAGAGATAACTGAAGCTGAAAGGGGACAAAGGCATATCACAGCCAGCCCCATCCCCTGTCTATTGAAGCCAGTTGTATAACTGGTAGCTGATGGGATACAATCTGCACTTGTGCTCTAACCCTTACCAGCCAAACCTTTTCAAACTTTTGAGCTGTGGCTTTCCAATTCACTGGAACCCTCCCTGAGAGCAGCAAATTCGGGAATATTTTAACCAATGACAGCATGATTTCTGCAGTCACATCCTTGAACACACTTGGATACAGGCATCAGGCTCTGGCATCTTGTCTTGTCTTCAGTCCCACGAGTGTCAAATACTTTATTTCTTCAATTAGATCATTCCTCTTATTAACTCCTGGTTTATTGGCTTTCTTCAGCAGGTTTATAGTTTCGTCCATTATGTACACTAATGCAAAATATTGTTTTCAATTACCTGCCATCTCCTTGCTCCCAGATGTTAATTACACAGTTGTACCCTCCAAGGGGCCTCACACTTCAGCTACTCTTGTCTAGATACTTATGGAAGTTCTTGTTGTTTGTTTTTAATAGCTCTTGCCAATTTGTTTTCATAATAAATTTTCTGCTTCTCATTAGCCTTTTAGTCATCCACTGCTCATTTCCAAAAAAAACCCCAAACTCTAGTTTTTGGCATATTGTATGCCTGTTATTCATTGGATATTCACCTTAACCACCTTCGTTAACCACGGGTGGATCATCCTTCTCACTGATTTCTTTCTGACTGGAATACATTTTGCTGAGCGTTATGTAATATATTCTTAAATGCCTGCCACTGCTCAACTACTGACCTTCCCCTTGGTCTATTTACCCAGCACATTTTAGATAACTATTCATACCTCTAACTGCCCTTGTTTAATTTGAGGACACGGTTTTGAGATCAGAGTTACTCTCCTTTAAACTGAATTTAAAGTTCTATCATGTTGTGATCATTATTCCCAAGTGATTCTTGATGAGGTCCAATGTTACTCCTACTTGATTATACATTATTAGATCGAAATTAACCTCTTACCAGAGAGCGTGTAAATGAAATGAAATTAAACAATTCCCGATGTCTTCCATGTTACCCTGGATATTTCCAGTTGATATGCAGATTAAAATCACCCATGACAATGGTTAGATTAGATTAGATTAGACTCACAGTGTGGAAACAGGCCCTTTGGCCCAACAAGCCCACACCGACCCGCCGAAGTGCAACCCACCCATACCCCTACATTTACCCCTTACCTAACACTACGGGCAATTTAGCTTGACCAATTCACCTGACCCGCACATCTTTGTGACTGTGGGAGGAAACCGGAGCACCCGGAGGAAACCCACGCAGACACGGGGAGAACGCGCAAACTCCACACAGTCAGTCGCCTGAGTCGGGAATTGAACCCGGGTCTACAGGCGCTGTGAGGCAGCAGTGCTAACCACTGTGCCGCCTTGTCTCTTTCTGACATGGCTCCAGTATTTTGTGTTGTGCTGGGACATGGTCACTTACCTATTTCCAAAGCTTTTCTCTGCAGGGATGCAGAGGAGAGAAATGCTTCATCTTTACAGGACCGGATAATAGTGCCCACCAATTCTGAGTTTGTTGCAAGAATGCGTGCGCGCTCTTCATTGACGTTAACCCCAGCCATGGAGGCCACATCATTGATGTCATCCTCCTCCCTGCAGAATTAAAATAAACATTCATGTAGTAGAAAAAGGCAGCTATTCAAAAGGAAGCAAACATTTTCAACAACCAACGGCTTCATGAGAGAAGAAAGGCACATTAAACAGAATGTAACAGCACAAAAACATGTGACATGGCCCAATTAATTTGTGACCATGTTCAAACACCACACTCTCTCAACTGACACTGCCATATTCAGGTCTTTCAACAAACTGATCTAATCCATTTTCTCATGTCTATTTGCTGGCCTTTCATTTGCGACATTCATTTGCCTCAACCACTTCTGAAAACAATATTTATTGTCTAACCACTTGGAGTATACCTCAGTGAATTTATGACTAGCTTGGATTTGCTTTTGTTTAATTTTTCAGCATAGAGAAACACGCTTCTATATTCACCCTTTGATTTATTTGCTTTAAAAAAAAATTATGTTTCTATCATGACAAACTCCTTGAGTCAATGAAGTACTCTTTTAGATGCAATCACTTAATAGAACAAAAGTGTGGCAAGCTAGCTTCAAAAGAGCAAGCTCCCATAAACTGCAAAGCGATAATGGCCAGATAATCTGTTTCAAGTAATGTCAGGTGAAGGATAAAACATTAGCTAGAGCAAGGGGTTATCTCCAAAACACTCAAAATCTCTGAGATTTCCTCCTCGCTGAACGAGGGCCTTGGTTTAACATCGCAAATTGAAAGGTAACAGCGCTTCCAGTGAATGACCCTAGATTCTGTTTGTTCTCAACACACTGGGGTGAAACTTGAATGTACCACCTTTCTGACTCCGAGGCAGAAGTGCTACCCACTGAACCAATGCCAACAAATGAGTACTACTTCTTTCAGGAGATGCAGATATTGCTGGCTGAGCCAGCATTTATTGCCTACCCTTCATTATCCTGGTAAAGATGCCTTCTTGTGGGGGGTTCATTTCTGAACCAGAGGACACAACTTAAAAATTCGGGGTAGACCATTTAGGACAGAGATGAGGAGAAACTTCTTCTAGAGGGCAGTGGTGGCCCAGTCTCTGGATTCATTTAAGAAAGAGTTGGATAGAGCTCTCAAGGATAGTGGAATCAAGGGTTATGGAGATCAGGCAGGAAGAGGATACTAATTAGGAATGATCAGCCATGATCATATTGAATGGTGGTGCAGGCTTGAAGGGCAGAATGGCCTACTCCTGCACCTATTGTCTATTGTGATGCAGCTTTTACGACTTCAGAATTTCCCAACGACTACACAGCCAATTACATTTATTTTAAAACCTACCACAAGCTGCTGCAATTTTAACACCGCAAAGATGGCAAACAGTAACAGGATATTGGTCAGGGATTGATTAAAAAGTCCCCCCAGGATATTGCCTCTCCAAAATGGTGAGCATGGTTCTTATATGCCCATATGTGAAAACACATGCGGCCTTGGGAGATTCATGTGGTAACACCACAGGGATTTATTTTAAAACTAACTAAAGCTAGAATCCCCTCCCCAATATGCTAGAATGGAACTGGATTGGGTCAAAAGTGTGGCACTGGAAAAGCACAGCAGGTCAAACAGCATCTGAGGAGCAGGAAAGTCAACATTTTAGGCACAAGCCCTTCATCAGGAATGGAACTGGAGGGGTAATAAGTCACAACTTGTATCCCAGTCATTTCACCTGATGGGAGTGTCTGTATCATTAAATAGATACAACGTTTTCAGGCTTTATAACTATGCCAATGAAACTAACACTTTTACCGGCAGTCCCCAGGTTATGAACTGGTTCAGTTTGTGTGTGTTTTGTTAGGTCGAAATGTACGCAAGTCAGAACACAACACAATATTGTTTAAACTGACCATTCATAAATATAAGCAAATATTCATGTCAGATTCTCAAAATTAATAGAAATAAGGGACCATGTTTGTAAATACGAGCATTTGTAAATCCAGGACTGCCTTGAACCCTGAAACGAGACTTGAAATAAGGAGGACGAGAAGTAGTCTGTGCTTTGTAGAACAATACAGGACATTTGTCTTCTTCCACCAGTTGTTTAAATGTACTATTCGACCGGTCCCACATTCCCCTACTCCTTCCCTGCAAATTTATCTTTTAAGCAAAATTTAAACTCCCTTTTCAAAATTACTGCCACATTGCCTTCCAGTACCCTTTGAGGGAGGCTGCTCCAAATGGTAACATGCATGCCCCTCCCACCCTCTGGTTTCTAAACAGGCCGTCAGAATCCATTCTTGAATAAAACTGAGTGCCCCCCTACAGTTCATGAAATGAAATCACTGTATACTGTGGCACCTCTTAGTGGCTGATTACAGCACAGCATGATTTTTCAGTCACTGCTTTTGCTGCACGGCCCAGTTTGCAGGACACTTCAAAAGAGAGGTCGAGGGAAATGAAGGGGAGAAAACCTATCCCATTAGTTAGCATTCTGGGCAGCTGGTACCCATGGGAATTGTAGGTCACATCACTCATGACATTTTAAATCAAACCAAATGTAAATGTAAATGCAATATAGGGATACTGGTGCGCCTGAGCAGAAGTGTGTGTGGAGAAATTTACATCAGTAAAACAGACAATTGGGCCCAAACTGTCCACATGAAGCTGTTTTCGTTAGAGAGAAGGTCAAGAGAGGACTTAGAGACATATACGATGATCAGAGGGTTCAAGAGGGTAGACAGTGAGAGCCTTTCTGCTCAGATGGTGACAGCTAGCACAAGGGGACATAGCTTTAAATTGAGGGGTGATAGATATAGGACAGATGTCAGAGGTAGGTTCTTTACTCAGAGTAGCAAGGGCATGGAAAGCCCCGTCTCCAACAGCAGTAGACTTGCCAACTTTAGGGGCATTTAATTGGTCATTGGATAAGCAGATGGTCGAAAATGGAATAGTGTAGGTTAAACGGGCTTCAGATTGGTTTCACAGGTCAGTAGAACAACAAGTGCCAAAGGGCATGGTACTGCACTGTATCATTCTATTTGCTCCACCCAAGCTTGCTGCTATCTCTCCATCTCGCACTGTCAATACATCCCTTTCTGTATCATAGGTTTATGCAGCTCACCCTGAAATCTATCCACACTGTTCACCTCAACTACTCCTTGTACTGCCAAGATCCACATCTTCACACTCAATATTATACCTAGAAAGAGGCAGCAGACTGCACAAGTTTTAAACAAAACTAGTCTCCCATATGCTCCAATGGCAAATCATCAACATTCCAAGGCTTGCTTAGTTGACACATGAAGTCAAGTGCTTGTTGGCTGCACGAAGTTTACGAAGCCAAATACTTCATCACAACACTCCAATTATGGCATGCATTCGAGGCACAACACAATTAAGGGAACTAAAGGAAATCAACCATTGATCAAGATACATTTACTCAAATCCTGAAACATTACGTGAAGTAATTCAGAGTACTGCTGCTCAGCATGTATTGTCACTATTTACTTCTGTGCTATTTATTACAATTAATACAAGCTGAACTTTCCAGAGTAGGCGATGGCCACTCACCTGACTCCTTGAAAGAGCAATCCAAATAGTCCCAATGCCCCTTTCCTTTCCCATAGTTTGCTTTTCTAGCAATACATTCAAATTTCTTTTCTTGATCCTGATAATTTTGTCTTGGCTACTCTTTCAGGAAGCACATCGCAGATCATACCATACAGTGTACAAAAGAAAAAAAAATTCTCATTTCCAACCGACCTCAGAAACAGTTTCTCCTTTACAATGAAAGCCACTCTTCATTTTCAATACCTATTAGATCTCTCCTTAACTTCCTGTGATCCAAGAAAAACACCAAGTCTCCACATTAACTGAAGTTCCTCATCTCTGCAGACATTCCACGGGATCTCCTCTGCAGCCGAGAACCATAGAAAAGTGTACAGCACAGGAAGAGGCCATTCTGTCCATCATACCCAAGAAAACCTAGCACTCCATTTTAACCCCAGTTTCCAGCACCTGGTGTACAACCTTGCAGATTACAGCATTTCAGGTACAGCTCCGAGTTTCTTTTAAATGGGTCAATGGTTTCTCCTTCTCTAAAGCCTTGACATGCTTCCTAAAATTGAGCATAATACTTCAGCTGTACAGGTCTAGCATAACTTGTTTGCTCATCAGCTGTGGCCCTGTTGGTAGCATTGTTCAGTTTTTAAGACCCCAGTTCATGCTCAACAACTAAAGAGGTCAATCACAAAAGTCCAGGTTAAACATCCACTAAACCTTGTAGATGATGTTTTTTTCACACACATCATTAATCTGCCAGCTTGAGTGAACATCAAAGACCCACAGAACCATTTTTAACAAGAACAGGCTGTCAGTTCTCTCAATCACACGACAAAAAAAAACATTATTATATTGTTGGACAGCATGCAGAATTACCTATATTAAAGCCTACACTTCAAAAACACTTCATTAGCAGCAAAGAACTTGGAGATATCCAGTGATTATGGAAAGTTATATAAAAATGCAAAACAGAGTGCTGAAGAAACTCAGCAGGTCTGGCAGGGATCTACAAAGAAAGAAACAGTTGGTATTGCAAGTCTGGTACAACTCTTCAGAACCATAAATGCAAACCAATTTTTGGTTTTCACCTATATACAAGTGTATGGCCTATACTTACTAAACCCAGGTGCCTAACACAAAGTCCTAGATATGATAAATAGAAAAACCTTGACAGACCTTCAAATGGTGCAACTACAGTCTGAGAGCATCCTACCATCACTTTTACCATAACTGTAATTAATCAACCAATTCTGAAAAACATTCTGAATTTTAGTATTATGACACTGCTACACTTGCAATGCACAAATTTCGAAATAAAACTTGCCTTGGGAACCGGCATTATAACTGATTTCCAAATTTATTAAATACAATAATGCATTTTACAGATTTGCCTGTCATTGTTCAGTTACCTCAAGAACTTCAAAAAATGCTTTATATTGTGATGTCAGGGTAGAACAAAGCCATTATTGCAGAATTTGAATTTACATAAATTGCCCTGCACTCCATATCCTTAGAATGCCCCACAGGGATTTACAGCTGGTTTACTTTGGTAGAGTCACTGTTGTAATTTAAGAAAAACAGCAGCCAACTTGTATGCAGCAAGATCCCACAGACTCAAAGTGGGAAGCACATCGCAATCCTGCCTCAGGTGACTCTCTGTGGAGTTTGCACATCCTCCCCGTATCTGCGTGGGTTTCCTCCGGGTGCTCCAGTTTCCTCCCACCATCCAAAGATGTGCAGGTCAGGTGAATTGGCCATGCTAAATTGCCCATAGTGTAAGGTGAAGGGGTAAATGTAGGGGAATGGGTCTGGGTGGATTGCGTGTCAGTGTGGACTTGTTGGGCCGAAGGGCCTGTTTCCACACTGTAAGTAGTCTCACCTAAATTGAGATGCTTGTGAATGTTGATAGCAGCATAAACATGAGTCAGAACAACAGAAATGCCAAATATCAGACAATCTGATTCACTTCATTAGATATTTGAAATTGCGGAAGACACTGGATACAAAGTAAAGGCCTTGATCCCCAACTAAACAAAGAAGATTGAGGAGGACAGAGCAGAAGACATTGTCCGTATGAACTTCAGCAAAGCGTTCGACAGGGTTCTGCGTGGTAGACTGGTTAGTAAGGTTAGATTCAATAAGGTGTGGTTCTGGAAAGGATACAGCAAGTCAGGTAGCAGCTGAGGAGCAAGAGAGTGAACATTTAGGGCATAGCCTTCATTATCATCCCCTAGTAAGGTCAGATCACATGGGATGCAAGGGAAACTAGCCAAGTGGACACAAAATTGGCTTGAACATAAGGTGATGGTAGAGGGTTGCTTTACAGACTGGAGGCCCATGACCAGCTGTGTGCCACAAGGATCAGTGCTGGGTCCATTGCTTTTTGTCATTTATATAAATGAGTTGGATAGGAATACAGGAGGCATGGTTAGTAAGTTTGCAGGTGACACCAAAATGGGTAGTTTAGTGGACAGTGAAGGAGGTTATCGCAGGGTACAACATGACTTTGATCAAGATGGGTCAGTGGGAGAAGAGTGGCAAATGGAATTTAGATAAATTGGAGGTGATGCATCTTGGAAAGGCAAACCAAAGCAGGACTCATACACTTAATGGTAGGGTCCTGGGGAGGGTCGCTGAACAAAGACCCAGGGGTGCAAGTACATAATTCCTTGAAAGTGGAGTCATAGGTAGAGAGGGTGGTAAAGGTGGCATTTGCTACACTTACCCTCAATGGTCAATGCATTCCCTGTAGGAGTTGGGATGTCACGTTGTGGCCGTATAGAACTTTGGTTAAGACATTTTTAGAATACTACGTACAGTTCCGGTCATCCTTATATAGGAAGGCTGTTAAACTGGAAAGTGTGCAGGAAAGATTTACAAGGTTGCCGCCGGGTTGGAGAGTTTGAGCTATATGGAGAGGCTGAAAAGCCTGGAGCTTTCTCCCCCTGGAGTGTCAGAGGTTGAGGGGTGACTTTATTGAGGTTTATAAAATCATGAGGGGCATGGATATGGTGAACTGTGAAGGTCTTTTCCCTGAGGGCAGGGGAGTTTAAAACTAGGAGGGCATAGACTTAAGGTGAGGGGGAAGGCTTTGAAAAGGCACCTGAGAAAGAATTTTTACCACGCAGAGAATGAGCTGCCAGAGGAAGTGGTCGAGATGGGTACAATTACAATATTTAAAAAGGCACCTGAATAGGAAGAGTCGAGAGGAATATGGGTCAATTGCTGGAAAATGGGATGAGGTCAAACTGGGATGACTGGTCAGCATGGACGAGTTGGTCTGAAGGGTCTGTTTCAGTGCTGTATGACTCAGACTCTAAACTTTAAGTTGTAGCACTGGGAAATACTCCAGGGTTATGCCCTAAATGAAAAATGGAACAACCCGAGTGACCTTTCAATACACAAGGGGTATGGGATTTACTTTCCAGTGACACTCATGAACCAGAAAGGGATGTCACACATACAATTATATGACTAAGAATGGTCCCCCAAAGCCTGTGTCATCGTATGAATTAACAGTGTAAGGTCTGCAGCAGTTCAAGAAGTTGGCTCACCACCACCTTTAGGGGCAGGCAACAAATGCTAGCCCAGCCAGTGACACCCACATCCCAAGAGAATTTCAAAAATGCCCCTTCATTTCATGCATTTTACCATATTACCATATTTAAATAAACCAATTCAGTTAGATGTGATCATAAAATACATGCAGAGTTGAATATCAGATTGTATTAACTCTTTGAAGAGCTAATATAGACCATCTCAAACACAGCTGGTTAAAAGACCTGTTTTCATTAAGGAAAAGATCTAAGTTGGTCGAAGGTTTTGCCCTCTTGCTGTCACATATTAAGGATGAAGTATATACAGGTGTTCTGACCACCAACCCCAACAATCCAGATGTCGGATATAGAACAGGCAGAACACCGCAGAGCAGGCCCCTTGGCCCTCGATGTTGCGCAGACATGTGAACTATTCTCAGTCATCCCTTACACAATCACAAATTTATCCATGTGCTTATCCAAGGATTGTTTAAATCTCCCTAATGTGGCTGAGTTGACTACATTAGCAAGTAGGGCATTCCACACCCTTACCACTCTCTGCGTAAAGAACTTTCCTCTGACATCTGCCTTAAATTTATCACCCCTCAATTAGTAGTGATGCCCTCTTGTACAAGCTGACGTCATCATCCTAGGAAAACATATTTCACTATCTATTTTAATTAATCCTCTGATCATCTTGTATGTCTCTATCAAATCCCCCCCTTAGCTGCTTTCGTTCCAATGAGAACAGACCCAAGTCTCTCAGCCTTTCCTCATAAGACCTTCCCTCCAGACCAGGCAACATCCTGGTAAAACTCCTCTGCACCTTTTCCAATGCTACCACATCCTTCCTGTAATGGGGCGACCAGAACCGTACACAATATTCCAACGTTTTGTATAGTTGAAGATTCAACAGGGCAATTCCACGCGGTGAAATACAGAACCGAGTAATTACAATTCCGAGTAATCCTCAAGGTTGTCTTATTTGCGACATCAACATAGAAGAGATCAGAATTGCAGAATTAACTTGGAAAAGGTGACAGGAAATAAAAGTTGGCCATTTGGCATGCTTTGCCTTTCAACACAAACATGGCTGATCATCCAACATAATCCCCTGTTCCATACCTTTCAACCACAGCAGCTCCACCTTGAAAATAATCAATATTTTGGCCTCAACAGCCTTCTGCGGCACAGAATTCCACAGGCTCTCCAGTCTCTGGGTGAAGACATATCTCAAGTGACAGTTGCCTTTGAATGTTTACATCTTCCACCATACTATTGAAACAACGTGGAGGGCTTGGAGAGAGTGGAAGAGTTGTTTACCAGGGTGTTTTCTTGCTTGGAGTGTATTAGCTGTAAGGAGGGATTGGACAAACTCACTGTTTTTTGCTGGAGCATTGGAGGCTGAGAAGTGACGTAATAAGTGCTTATAAAATTATGAGAGGCATGGATATACAGTCTTTTTCCCCCATCAAGATGGAAATTTCAAATACCAGGGGACATAGGTTTAATGTGAGGAGGGGAAATGATTAAGAGAGATGTACAAGGCAAGTTGTTTTTTCATGTAGAGGGTGGTAGGTGCCTGGAATGCACTGCCAAAGGAGGTGATAGAAGCAGGTACATTAGCAATGTTTAAGAGGCATTTAAACAGACACACGAACAGACAGGGAACAGAAGGATACAGACCACATGCAGACAAATTGGATTAGTTTAGAATGGCATCATGGTCAGCAAACATGGTGGGCCAAAGGTTTTGCTCCTGCACCATACTGTTCTATATTCAAGCCAACCAAGAGAAGACAGAAATATATCGTCTTCTGCAAAGCATACGGTTCAAGAGAACTACAGGGAATGAGCATACGATCCAGGTTACAGGGCAATAATCACACTCCGAGGCGAGAGTGACAAAATGCTCCCAATTATACTTGGCATGAAAGGACTTTCCCCATAAGTGATTCCAGGTTTTCTCTTGCACACCTCCTCTCACTAGGAGTCTGGCTAGGTGTGTTGTGGGCTATCAGCAAGTCATTCCTGATGAAGGGCTCTGGCCCGAAATGTCTATTTCCTGCTCCTCAGATGCTGCCTGACCCGCTGTACTTTTCCAGCAAAACACTCAATAACCACTATCAGCATGTCAAGCCTACATACTGATTTAATATAATTTAGTGTTCCAGGTTTTATTTTTGGACACGCTTTAGATTAGATTAGATTCCCTAAAAAGTGTGGAAACAGGCCCTTCGGCCCAACAAGTCCACACTGAAGAGCAACCTGCCCAGACTCATCCCACCACATTCACCCCTGACTAATGCACTCAACACTATGGGCAATTTAGCATGGCCAATTCACTTAACGTGCACATCTTTGAATTGTGGGAGGAAACCAGAGCACCTGGAGAAAACCCACACAGAAACGGGGAGAATGTGCAAACTCCACACAGACAGACAGTCACCTGAGGCTGGAATTGAACCTGGGTCTCTGGCACTGTGAAGCAGCAGTGTTAACCACTGAGCCACTGTGCTGCCCCTAAATTTAGTGATGTTGGTAAATGCAGACCATGAACATTTGGGATAACTCAAAAACAAACAGAACGCGAGAGGAACCAAGAAGATTTGGTAGCATCTGTTAACACTAAAACAAAGTTAACATTGTGTCCAATATGGCTCTTCTTCAGTGCTTCCAGTATTCTGCATTTCAGATTTCTGACATCTGCAGTAGTTAACTTTTATTACCTGGGATAACTCCCTAGCTCTACTTGGAAATACTCTTGAAACATCCAGTCAAGGCACCAGATGGGGCTTTGGTTTAAAGTTTCACTGGAAAAATAGTATAATTGATGAGGCAGCACTCCCAGGAGCGTGGTCATACCATCAGCTAGGATGCAAGGTTTATGATCAACTAATATATATTTTAATGTTTGAGTTTGGATTTTGAACTAGTGGTATTCTGTTCTGCGTATGAACGAGTGTAATGATTAACTTGTCAGTCTGGCTGAAGCTTTCTGTTTTAAACATAAACTGAGAGAATAAGTTCCTAGAGTGCATTTTGGAATGCCTTTGCATTGGTAGAGTTTTCTCCAGTAAAGGAGGCAAATAGTAAAATTGAAGCAAAGTGCTGGAGAAAAATCAGCAGGTATAGTGGCATCAATGGACAGAAAGAGAGTTTACATTCAGTCTGATATGAACAGAGCTCTGAAGAGTCACACTGAATTCAAAATTTTAACTATGTCTTTTTCTACTGACGCTGCCAGACTTGCTGAGTATCGCTGGCCTTTATTATTTCAGATTAAGCTTCTGTAGTATTTTGCTTTATTAGAGTAAACAGTTAAGTGTGTTAGGCTTTCAGAAAAATTCAGGATTCTTCTAACTTTGTTTAGGGAAAACAGCCATAAGTTGGAAAACATATTGACCACAGTCACAGAAGTCCTGGTGCATTTTAAAATGTGTAAATCAGTTTCACCCGAAGGAAGGAAGTGGTTTAGAACTGTTACGATATAGATTGCCTTACTGTAATAGATTTAGTTTGAAAGTTCCAGATCAGAAGTGTTTGGCTAGAACCCTGAAGGGTTTATTCCAAGAAAAGAAAATTGAAGCGGAGTTGTGTAAAAACTGAAGGAAACAGGCTTTTAATGGACTAAACCAGACCACTCGAACATTCTTAAGCAGGCAGCTCATACCAAAACTTTGCAATTTGTTTTGCTTAAGTGTACAGTGAAAATTACCTGGATTAAGTTAGCTAGGTTGACTACTAGATTTTAAAACAGACAACTTTTAACAAAACTACACAATGAAACACAAAGAACAGAATGAATGAAGAACTCAGTCAACCCAACTAGACTTAAATATGCTGTTCCAAATATACACAACAGTCCCAATAAGCAAACTCCCTTTAAAACTAAGTATAAACGGAACACATGCTTACAGGTTGAAGTTGAAGGACAGAAAGACAGAGTGAGAGAGTTTCCACACAGCTCCCAGTTAAACTTCCAACCAGTTCAAGACTGAACTAAAACTGCTCAGCTCAGCTAGAGAGCTGACTACGGCCCTTTCTTTTTACACGCCCACTTTGGCCTGAAGTCTCATCTGTTTACATATAAACAGAAGGCCTCAAAATCCGTTTCATCTCTGTACCAAACCAGACCGATCGGAGCCCAGCCTGGTTTATTACCTTACTGAAAAAAAAATCACGAACAGAGACTCCTTGAGCCAAGGAACAGCTTTTAGATTACAAAAAGGGACTAGCTTTGTGACAGACCATTAAACTCTCAAGATCAGGAATTTAAAAAAAGTTAAGTCAAACTCTGCAGATGTATTAGAGAAGGGGACACTCTGGAGTTTGAATACTGTAAATGGGTGCTGTTGGGACAGATCAAATATTGTCTTTTGCCATGTGTGTCAAAATCATTACAAGCGCAAGTAGCATCTCTTCTTTTGAGTATTAAACTTGTATTTTGTTGTTAAAAGCCAAATCTGCAATATTGCATGCTGTTGTTTCACTAAAAGATCTTCTCGATAAAAAAAAATCAAAAGCTGATCTATGACATCAGCATGGGATCCAACTTGCCCAGTAAAAACCATCAGTTGGGACCATAACACTTTTGTTCTGTGCTGAAGTCTCCGGAGTACACCTTAGATTAGATGACCTACAGTGTGGAAACAGGCCCTTCGGCCCAATACATCCACACTTACCCTCCGAAGAGTAACCCATCCAGACCCATTCCCCTACCCTATATATTTACCCCTGACTAATGCACCTAACACTATGGGCAATTTAGAATGGCCAATTCACCTAATTGTGGGAGGAAACCCATACAGACACAGAGAATGTAGAAACTCCACATAGACTGTCCCCTCTGAGGTAAGGATTGAACCGGGGTCCCTGGCAGCAGTGTGGTGCCCCAGCTACCTGAACCCACAATCCTCTGATGCTAACTATGAAGCTGAAGATTGCTGGGGTGTAAAGTAGAAAAATAGAGGTTGTGCCCACACCATTTGAGCCTTGTCACTCTAGGTACTCAAGACGGACTGGAGAAAACATGATTCCTTAATTTCCTATTCTTGCATGTTTACACGTTATTGACTGGGATGTTCAAACATAGCTTTACAAAGTCTTGACTCAAATTTGCTGTGTGGTCATTTTTAAATGAATCACGAGGTTGACATCAGCACAGTCAAGAGTTTAAAGGCAATCTTGTCTGGTGCCTATGAACTATAATTCGGAGAATTCTAAAGTCTAGATTAAACTTTGACATTCAAAGTTTGTCTAACTTTTGATGTAATCCCTGGGACATGAATTCACATCATCACAAAAGCATTCACAGATACTTGCTACACTTAGACAATGGTCATGTGGTACCGGCGGAGACCCATTCTGCCTTGCTGCACAATTAATTGTGTGAAATTAAAAGTGTAGATCCAACATACATGCTTCGCCATACAAAAATGGTTATTGCATGCGACTCACTCTCAGTTTTTGCCCAGACATTTCAATTACCTGAACGTTGTGCCTCCAGCTTCTTTTTTTAGTATTTGACCAGGCGAGGCTCGTATTAGAACATTCGTTGGATTTTTGTTAACTTGAGAGAGCGTTACTTTTGTGACCAATGTTGCAGCACCTGATTACAGAAAGGAAAGTTTATTATTGTTTGCTGTTTTAAGCAGATAACAGTTCTGAAACAGAACTTATGCCAGATAAATTCTCGGCCCATTTCTTTGCTTGTATATCTTCGCACTTTATAGAGAAAACATGATATCCTGAACTTCTGAGGTTTCTTCTTAAGAGGCCATCTAGAGTGAGACTATTTAAAACTGAGATGGGGATGAATTACTTCTCTCGCAGGGTCAGGTTTATAAAATCGTGACGGGCATAGATAAGATGAATATCTAGGGTGGGGAGTTCAAAGCTAGGGAGCATAGATTTAAGGTGAGAGCAGAAACATTTAAAAGATAACAAAGGAGCAATTTTTTCCACACAGCAGGGTGGTGGAATGAACTGTCAGAGGAAATGGTAGCTGCAGGTACAGTTACAACATTGAAAAGACATTTTGACGGGTACATCGATGGGCAAAACGCAGACAAGTGGGACTAGTTTCGTTTAGGAAACTTGGTCAGCATGGGTGAATTGGACCGAAGGGTCTATTTCTGCGTTGTAAGACTGAATTTGTGGGATGTACTACCAGAGCGCAATAAACATCAGGTCATTGCGAAACTTTGAGGAGGAGATAGACATATTTTGAAGGAGTCATTGACTGAGGGGCTGTGGAGAGTGGGCAGAACAATGGACTTAAGATCAAGATGAGATCAGCCACAATCAGGATGAATGCCAGAGCTGGCATGATGGGCTGAATTGGCTGCTCCTAGCTCCTGCATAGGTGGGACTTGAACCTAGACTTTCAGGATTGTATCATAGGAAACAGCAGTGAATTGCAAACATGAATATTATAGAAATAGCAAACAACCAAGGTGCTCAACACTGTTGAAAGCTTAAGCAAGAGACACTGGGTCTTTACACGGATTTAGGGGAGAAGAACTTCTTGGTATGAGTGAGGAGCTCAGTTTAATCTTAGCAAAAGGTTAGTGCCTTCAACATGGTAGCATTTCCTCAGTACTCACACTGGGAGAACTGACTTCAATCCTGTACTCAAGTATTTGGTGCAGGATTTGAATCCACAACCTTTCACTCACAGATTACAGTGCTAATCAATAGGCTAGGACCAGAACAAAACAGGACAAACGTGGTGAAATGCTGGAGATGGTGTGGAAATGCACCAAAGTAGCAACATGAATAATTTCCTCAGGATAGTGCCCTAAGCCCAACCATCTTCATCTGCTTCAAAGACCTTCCCTCCATCAGGACAGAGGTCAGGGTGTTAGCTGATGCTTGCATAATGTTCAGCACCATTCACGACGACTCAGCTACTGAAGCAGCTCAGGTGCAAATAAAAGATCTGGACAGTATCTAGCTACAGTGTATACCATCTACAAGATGCACTGCAGAAATTCAAAGCTCCTCAGACTGCACCTTCCAAACCCAGGAGCACTTCCACCTAGAAGGACAAAGACAGTAGATACATCAAAATGTCAACCGCAGGTTCCCCTCTAAGCGTCTCACACCCTGACTTGGAAATAGATCACCATTCCTTCTGTGTCACTGGGTCAAAATCTTGGAATTTCCTCATTGGAGGGCATTGTGGGTTAACTCTCAGTAGGTGGACTGCAGAGGTTCAAGGTGACAGCTCACCACTATCTTCTCAAGGGCAACTAGGGACGGGCAGAAATGCTGGCCATCCAGCCGCACCCACATCCCAAAAAATGAATAAATAAAGATAATTAGCTTTTATTTGTCAGAGCTCACCATGTTGTAACATCATGAACAATATTTTACATTCTATTAAATAGCTTGATTGCAAAATCAAAAGCAAAATACTGCAGATGCTGGATATCAGAAATAAAAACTAAGTGCTGGAGAAACTCAGCAGTTCTAGCAGCATCAGTGGAGAGAGAAAGAAAGTTAATGTTGAGTCCAGGATGACTCTTTTTGCATTACTTCCGGCAGTGTGGTTCCCTGAAATGGATCAGTACACCAATTACAGCCAAAACAGTACTTTAGGAAGATTCAGCATAATTTCTTTGCTTTTGCCCTCTCATAATAAAATAAGGGACTGCATCAGAGCTTCATTTTAAAGCCACCTTCTCAATATGACAATCATTTTCAAAAGAATCATTATTAGTTACATAGGTGGATTGGAGATTGGAACTATTTTCATGGAGAGAAGGTTGAGAGATTTAAGAGGGGTATGCACAATCTTGAGTGATCTGGAAAAAATGATAAGGTGAAATTGTTTCCAATGGTGGAAGGTCAAAAAACTAAAAAGGTCACAGATGCAAGACAATTAGCAAGAGAAGTAACAGAGACAAGAAGAAAAATATGCAATGAGTGATCAGCATTGATTTTCCTTTTCATGAAATCCCAACGTGTGGAAATAGGCCATTTGGCCCATTGAGTCCACACCGGCTCTCCGAAGAGCAACTCACCCAGACACCACCACCAGCCCCTCCCCATCCCATCACTGTAACCCTGCATTCCTTCTGGCTAATCCAGCTAGCCTGCACACTATGGGCAATTTACCATGGCCAATCCAGCTAATCTGCACATCTCTGGACTGGGGTGGGATGAAACCCACACAGACATGGGGAAAATGTACAAACCCCAGATAAACACAGTTGCCCAAGGGTAGAATTGAACGCGGGCCTCTGGCACTGCGAGGCAGCAGTGCTAACCACTGAGCCACTTCTTGCCTGTCCCTAGCTGCTGTCAAGAAAGTAAGGGTGAGCTGCCTTCTTGAACTGCTGCAGTTCATATGCCATAGGTCAACCCACAATGCCACAGGAGAAGGGAGTCCCAGGATTTTTACCCAGGGACACAAAGAATGGTGACATATTTCCAAGTCAAGGTGGTGAGTGGCTTGAAGGAGAACTTGCAGGTGGTGTATCTGAAGTAATGGTCACTGCAGTCAGTAAGGAGAGCAGGGACTTGGCTCCTCCAGATGTGGGTTTGTGTCAACACAAGTAACGACCAGCCATCTCAGCGACTAAGTTACACTCAAATCATAAAGGGTTTCGGACAATGGCTTTGATGGTTTAACAAATTTAATGAATTTCAGGTTGAGCCAAAACCTTGTCATGTGACTTTTGTTCTTGCAATTTCAGGATCCAAAAGACACTAACGAACAAGGGAATAAATCCTTATGCAAGCTTGCAATGATAATCATTCACCTCAAACTGATCCACTAAATTTCCTCTGCATTCGCTCAACTCCTCAGAAAGCAAGTGAAGCAATCTCATTGGGATGTAACACTTTAATCATTACAAAGTCACTATAATTATTATCTTGATGGTCTCATTTCTAAAGGATTATCAAAGTACTGAAGAAATAGCTGGACCTGTTGTTTTATAAGATCACTGAAAGGACACTTAGAATCAGTTAGTTTAGGATATGATGTGCAGGAGCTGGTGTCGGAATGGGGTGGACAAAGTTAAACGCCTCACAAGAGCAAGTTATAAACCAACAGGTTTATCTGGGTGCATCAGCTTTCGAAGTGCCATTCCTTCATCTGGTAGCTGTGAAGGAGCAGCACTCAAAAAGCTAGTGCTTCCAAATAAACTTGCTGGACTATAACTTTCAAGTAAGTAAATGAGTAAAGCTGTCAGGGTTCTGGCTATTTGATACTGTTTTGGAGTTCAGTTGGGATGCAAAGATAAAGTTACCCTAGTCCTGCCAGACCAGAAGATTGCTCTTCTATTAGACACAACTGGTGGGGGTTTAACCTGAGGGTCACCACAGATCAAGCAGAGCAGAGTTCTCATGGTAACCTCAGCTGAGCACATACTGTTTGCACCACTCTGCATCACAAGCAGGATATCCAGCCATCTGAGCTAACCAATCCCTCAACTGGGATGTAGGGGGTGAAAAGCTCAGACTCCCACCTCAACCTTTACCACCTTGTTTTAAAGGGCCATTTAATCATGGAACAACCAATTAGCCTTCATTTTATTCCCTCCTTACCTGCTTTAGTTTCTTTGGCCTGATTTTGAGATACGGGGACAATGATATGGTTTGGGGGTTTTTGCAAAGTCACTGTCTGGGTCTTTGGCAGGGGGCTTGCTTGTGACTTTATTACTACTCCAGACTGTTGGACAACCTGCAAATGAAGCAAATCACAGCAATTAGCTCGTAGTCAAATCTGGTCGGACTGCTGTACAGAAAATTTCTTTTTCAATAAAACTCTGCTGTTTAAATCTTGTAAAAACGATATAGGAACAGAATAGTCCCTCGATAATCATTTCTTTTCACAAATGAAAGTACATTTCTTCACGAGTTCATGTTTTGCTGGACAGTACACTTGTGAAAAAACTAAAAGTCTCAAATTACTACACAAAAGGATAGCATCACATGACAGAAGAAGCCACTTTCTCAGTCAGAAAAACTAACATCACAAAAATTCCAACAGTAAATGGTATTCACATGTGACTGTATTGTGGTCGTTCCTTACCATCTGTGACGATGGCAGAGTCTGTAAGACTTTGGCCGGCTGTGAAGCACTCATTACTGTGATACTCTTTGATGCCTGCCCTGTGCTGACTTGTTTTGACCCTCCAGACGAAGCCGCAATGGGAGCAGCTGGAGTTGCAGGTTTCTGTAGGCACTGTTGAATGAAAGCCTGAGAATTCGGCATCAACTTCCGCAAGTCTGGTAAACTTCGCTGGGGAAAATTGTAAATCACAAACCTGTTCAGAAATTGCTTTATTTAAACAGGAACCATTACAGAATCTTTAGAGTGACCCAAGAATTACAATGCTGAAAGAACTTGTTTTAAATTAAATTATCTTCTTTGAAGAATCTTTAAAGTATCCTCTCTTCATCCACATCAGAGGAACTGAACCAACTTCCCACATCTTTACAAATATAGAAACTTCATGGTTACTCATATTGTTCAATAAGATGACCAAACACAATGACTTTGAGATGGCAGATGGAGCAGCTCATTGCCAGTGTTTTTTAAAAATTTTATTACAGCTTTCTAACACCTTCACATCCACTACTCCAACACTACAATTAAACAAAGGTAAAAGGTGGGAGCCTCACCTGGCAAAAAGCACCAGATCTCAAGGCCAGAAATCTTGTTGGTGGGTGCTGCTTCCCTAAGTAAACGCTGAGCTGGATTGAGGTGGAATATCTGGAAGAGTCCACTTCTGAAACAGCTTCCAGTTAAGTCATTCAAGACCAAAAAGGAGGAAGGCCAATGTTGCTGTTCCACACAGGCCTTCTCCAACCATTGCATTTCACCTCACCGATATATCCTTCTATTCCTTTTTTCCTTCCTGTACTGATCCAACTGCCTCAGAATGCATCTTCACCAGTCACCTTAACTGCTGCTTGAGGTAGGATTGCAATATCTACATTCACAGCAGTCTGTTCATCCTGAATTCTCTGTTTTACAAGACATCCTCTTACTTTTAGCATGGTGATATGGCATAGCATGTGGGCACCAATGGCAAGCTACTGTCCATCCCTAACTGTTCTTCGACTGAGTGGCTTGTTGGGGTCATTCCAGGTGGCAGATAGAAGACAACCAGACTGCTGTGGTTAAATGCAAGTCAGATCAGGTAAGAATGCCCTTCACTATAAAAGGATATTACTGACCCAAACTGATATTTAAGCCAATTGACAGGGTTTCATGGTCACAATTAATGCTTTTAATTCCCTTCCTTAAAGTTGAATGCAATATTTTCACATCTGCTTTGGTGGAGTTCAAACTTATTCTTCCAGAACATTAGCCGACAGTTCTATATTACTAGTCCTGTGACATTTACTACCACATCACCTGCCATTTGCACATTTTCTGTACAATTACATTCAGACCGTACTACGGCAGGATGTCAAGCCCACTGGGATTGTGCTGGCTGTTCGAAAGAGCTCGCTGACATGTCAAGTGAACCCTGTCATTTTTCACAAAACAAGTATTTATCCAATTCTCTTTGGAAAGGGACAGCAAACAAAGTTCCAACCACCTGGGACATGGTGTCTCGAAGGGTGGTGGACACAGGTTCAATACTAACTTCCAGAAGTAGAACGGAACACATGATTGAAAAAGAAACACTCAGGGATCTGAGGCAAAATGCCCAGCAACAACTTCTAAGTAGTTTACACAGCAACAAGAAACCAAGTGTTCTACCCTTTCTGCCCGTCGCTTATTTTTTTTTTGAAAATATACTCACGGCGCTTGAGTTAACTACTTCACAGAGGAACAAGTTTCTTATTCATTTTACTCAGCAATGAGGTTTCTTCCAAATTCTGACTGGATTTATTAAATAACTATTTTACATTTAATAACCCTAGTCACGCCACATTAGCAAACAGGGATATCAATGTCCCAAATCTAAACTGTCATGTGATCTACAAGGCACATACCCCGATGACAGCAATGCCAACAATACTCAAAATACATGACACTCAGAAAAAAGCAGCCCTTTTCATTGGCAGAACATCTGGCACCTTCAACTCGCACTCATCATCAACATGCAGCAACAGTACAGCGTATCACCTACAAAATGCTCTGCAGCAATTCCCCAAGGCAGTCAGGATATTTGTACAGTGTTATGAAGGATGGATTTTGGCCTAGCAACATTGGAGAACAGCTATTTACAGAAGAAAAGTTTGAAGAAAAGGCAGTCCTATGTACCTGGTGCCAGTGTCTTTCCAAATAGTAGAGGTCATGGGCTTAATAGGACATTCCAAGCCTGAGACCTCTACCACTTAAACAAGGGCACGAGATGTATGGGACCACCTTTCCTTCAAACCAAGCCCTCCTCACTGTTGCAGAGCCAAAATCCTTTCTTCATTAACAGCACTGTGCAGATATCCTCGCTGTACTGATTGCAGCAGTTCAAGTAGCAACTTTCAAGGGCAATTACAAATGGGCAATAAACAATTGCCTTGCAGCGACATCTACTTCACAAGAAACACAACCGTTAAGGCCCCAATCAGGTCGATGTTAAGCCATTTGTTGTTAGTGAATGTTGCTGTGCAATAGCTGGCCAATGCTTAAACAGTGACTGCACTACAAATGCAAATTCATAGAATTCCTAGTCCAGCAAGTCCACACCGACTCTCCAAAGAGTATCCCACCCAGAAGCATTCCTCTATTATCCTCTATCTACCCCTGACTAATGCACCTAACCTACATATCCCTGGACACTATCGACAATTTAGCATGGTCAGTTCGCCTAACCTGCACGTTCTTGAGCTGAGAGAGGAAACCAGAGCACCCGGAGGAAACCCACACGGACACAGGGAGAATGTGTAAACTCCACACAAAGTCACCAGAGTCTGGAATCGAATCCAGGTCCTTGATACTGTGAGGCAGCAGTGCTAACCAGTGAATCACTGTGCCATCCCATCTTTATAAATATGAGGTCATCTGCTAGTCAAGTCCATTGCGAGAAGGTAACCAGACCTAAAAGGATTAAAATATAAGACCAGAAACTTTATATTCCAAAAGTGTAGAACCTTTACTGGGTGATTCTATTGAGATTTCTTTCCCAGTTTTCGAAAGGAATTATTAGCAGTTCAGAAAAATTTTATTCAAATGATTTCTGGGCAGAAGGAATTATCTTCTGAACAAAGGTTGGGCCTACATTAGAGCATAGAAGAATGAGATGATCATATTGAAACTTGCAACTCTGAGGGGGATTGACAGGGGAGATTCCAAGGTGGGTTTTCCCCCCAAGAGTCAGTCTGGAACTGAAGAGCACAATTTAAAATCAAGGCTATTCCATTTAAGAGGGAGATGGGGAGATCAGTCAGTGGAAATTTCTTCTCCATACAGCTATGGAGGCTGGATCATTTGAGGACAAGTTAGGCTGGATTTTGGATTGACAAGGGAATCAAGGGTTATGTGGAAGATAGGAAAATGGAATTATGGCCACAGTCAGATAACCCAGAATCTCTCAGAATGACAAGAAAGCTTGGGAGCGCAAATGACCCACTCCTGTTCCAAATTCCTGTACACACTTGATACAGCAGACACATAACCATTGTAGGAGAACGTAGGTCAATGCGACAACAATATAATGAGAACCCTCTCACTCAAGACTAGAGCTAGGATACACCTCTTGCAAAGAATAGTAAGGATGAAGATCTCACCCCCACAAAAGAAAATAGATGCCAGTTCAATTAATCTTAAATCAGAGCAATAGATCTTGTGGGCCTAGGCTTTAATGCTCTTCGTGAGTAAACGCAGAGTTCAGATACAGAATATCCACGAACTCAGCTCATGTGGAACAGATTCAAGAGGCTGAATGAACTTTTCCTGCCACTCTGGCCCTATCTGGATAAGTTTCCCAAAAACATTCCAAAAAATTTAAAGGAAGGATTAACAACATTTAGTAAAAGCTACACATGTAGAGTGAGTCAACGCTAAAAATATAGACACTAATTACCTTCTTTTACATTTCTTATCTCTCCTAATCAAATTTTCATATTTCGATAATGTTTCTAAAGGAGATGCAATGTTAGAGATTTTTTTTTTCAATTCTTCATTTTCACACCTACAGATTTAAGTAGATAGCCTGCACCAAAAAACAGTATCCAGGAACGGTAAAGAACTCACTCAAGCTACAGCAAAAAAATACTCGCTGTTAACATGCTGTAATGCTGGATTTGTACCAATGACTTTTCTCAGTGAGCTGTGGAAAGAGTGCTCTCTACTGCCACTGAATAGGAACTGAGACACTATTCATTTGGAACAAAAAGTAAGCAAAGACCAAAGGTTGAGGAGGTTGGGTCGAAACTGATTGGAGTTTAGATAGACAGATGATCATATTGAAACATATAACATTGGGAGGGGGTCTGACAGGGTGGGCGCCGAGAGGAATTTCCCTCCAGGGAGTAGTCTAGATTAGCAGAATTTTAAAATAAAGGAGTATCCCATTTAAGATAGAAATGTAGGGTGGTCAGTCAGTGGAATGCACTTCCCCAGTCTGTGTCTCTCTCTCTCTCAGCTAGTCCTTCCAACATCATGACCTCCTCCACTCCCCTCTGATGGTTGAACCCCTACCCACCCAAGTATTCACAGATTAGCAATGACTCTCTTGAACTAATAGCACGGTTAAGATGGTCAAACCCCGACATTGAGTTAAACAAACTTGAATTTAGTTTTCATTGCTCCTCCTTCCACCTCAAAAGCAACCATGAAGCCATCAGATTGTTCTTCAAACGACAACTGTTCCAGCAATCTCCTTTAGCTAACTATTCAGGTGCATCCAAAAACAAAGCCTGCAGTGACTCATGTCAGTTGCTCATCTCCCTTTCCCAGGGCAATAACCTCCAACCTTGGCATAAATATTCACATCAAGAGGGTGAATTAACTTCATTAGCTACAGCATTGCCCCCCTAGTCATCAGCAGTCTGGTTTATATCCTACCATTAGTATGCCAAACTGAAAATAAAACAAATCTCCAAGACATGCAACCAACAAGATGTATTTTGGTGTGATGAACAATGAAAGACAATATAATCATTACAGGAGATAATCGAAATCGAGTTCAATAATATCTGGAATTGAAACCAGACTAACAGCGAGCACACACTCATTGTTGATTGTTGCGAAACCTCATCTGTATCATTAATGTCTTTTAGGGAAAGATGATTTGCTGCTCTCATCCAGTCTTGTCTTCGTGTGACTGCAGGCCCACAGCAAAACCATTAAACCTTTCCTCGGAAGTGGCTGAATGAGTCACTCAAGTTCAAGGTAAACTCAAGTAGGGAATAAATGTTGGCTTGCTGAAGACAAACTTCCCAAGAAATAAAGAGTTGGAAACTCAGCTTTCCAACTCTAGCAAGGCATTGGAGCATCAAGCTAGGAAGAAAATATGAATGGCACTTAAAGGGAATTAAAATGAAAATTAAATACAAAAAAAATGAGCACCTATGGCAAAAGGCATAGCAGTAGTACTCAAAAGGTAAATAGTATTTGAAGGGGAATAGAAAAGTAGAAGGCAAGAATTCCTCTTGCTGGAGAAGAATTAGACAATGATCAAATTCAATGGGAGAATGGAAGGTAAAAAGAAATTAAAATTTGTGAACCAAATTAAAAATGTTAAGCTTTCTTAGCTCTTCACCTATGGCTAGAATCTAATTAGTTGTAATAAATAGTGATTCTTATTCAGCATAGAAATCTTCATGCTTTCACTCAACTAGGAATTAAACTGAGGAACCTTGCACACCTTTGAAAATCTTTAACCTTTGTGTTGACTCGGGTGAATAGCAAGGCTTGATTTCCAGTGCTTTGCTCCATTGAATTCCAACAACAGTGAAAACTTTAATGACATTCTGATGCCTGGTTTTAAAGAACAACAAAAGAAAATTGCTGAATGTCATGAGGTAAGAAGTGATATTACAGGAACTTTTTCCTTGGATTCCAGTTCATAGCAACCAGTATGAATAAGCCAGATAATTTTCCAGCAATCAGTAATTAACCAGACAAAATAGTGGAATCTCGGAGCTGTGTGTTTACTATCCCGGGGTCCACACTGTACAATTATTTAAAAATATGAAGAATATACAAGCAAAGTACAAACTTTTAAGCAAGGACCTGCACATGTACAAGCACGACATCACAGGAAACGGCAGAAACTGAATGAAAGTGAATCCACCACTAACAAACTAAACTAACTTTCAGGAAAGTTGGGACTTGAAGCTCAAAGCAAGTTGGACTTTTAAATTCCAATCACCACACTCAGCTGTACGTGGGGGTCACGTAAAGGCTATGTATTTTTATTTTTCTGTGCTTGATTATGACTGAACAGAAAAAGAATGGCTTTCATTTCGATGGCCTAGTGGTATTATCGCTGGACTGTTGATCCAGGGACCCAGGTGAGAATCCCACTGTGGCAGGTGGTGGAATTTGAATTAATCAAAAGTCTAG
Source organism: Hemiscyllium ocellatum (assembly GCF_020745735.1). Lineage (NCBI taxonomy): Eukaryota > Metazoa > Chordata > Chondrichthyes > Orectolobiformes > Hemiscylliidae > Hemiscyllium > Hemiscyllium ocellatum. The sequence continues at coordinate 138,436,100 of NC_083404.1, forward strand.
AATTAGGAATCTAATAGTGACCATGAACCCATTGTGATTGTTGGAAACACCTATCTGGTTCACTAATGTCCTTTAGGGAAGGAAACTGCCATCTTTACCTGGTCTACACGTGACTCCAGACCCACAGCAATGTGGTTGATTCTTAACTGCCCTCTGGGCAATTAGGGATGGGCAATAACTGCTGGCCTAGCCAGCAATGCTCTCATCCCACGAATGAATAAAGAAAAAAAGAATGAAGGATACTTGTTTTTGAAACATACAGTCAACATGGCACTCATTCTAAGCGATGGTTACAAAGCTGCTGATTCACCAATAAGAAGTAAACAAAATGGAGCGAAGTGTGTGTTCAAACAGAGACACAGCCACAGGAAGTAGCTGACTACAGACGTGGACTAATGACTACAAAGGCCTTCTGCTTGGCAATAACCGTGCCATTGAACAGCCCTCAAGCTGTTCAGGTACCTATGTACAAAAGAAGACCTCAGATCTCGACCTGCTCACGAGTTTTCCCTACTTTAAGCCAAGAAAATCAAGAATCTTCCCAACAGTAGCTGCTATAAGCTGTGACATTTAGTTAACAGGTAAGAGACCTTTCATAAGTGAGAACTGTGCCTCCAGTAAGCATCTGGAGGAAGACTAAGAAGCAGCAGTCGAATCAGTAAAAGTACCATCTCAGAGTATTCCATGTACATAGATCACAGGTTTCCCCTTCACACATAATACCCATATTTTTTCATGTTTATGGACGAGGGAGAATTTATAATGTGGTTAGGTGCTTTATTTGGTAGAATCATATGCTGAAGGTCATCATTGTTTACCTATAAACGAGCATATTTACTTACAAGCTATGTCAACTTGGTTCTAAAAAAAGACATGGGAGGTTAGAAATTGTGCATAATTTTATTTTTTTTAAAAATTAACTGTTGCGACAACTTCAGGAGCAGGAGGACACTACTTCTAGCACGCTACACCAGTGAAGCATGACAGTTGTCAAGTTGCCAACACAGAAGTTTTAATGGTGAAACGTGACAAGAGGGAAAACATTACTTGCAGTTTATGATAGGTTGGTTAAATTGTTTGTAATATTCAAGTTTGTGGTATTTTGTTATTTACACTGGCATTTGTCAATGTTTAGGGAGAAGGCATTACGAACTCTGAACTTACAAGATCATTCCATTTTAAAAAGTCCCCCTTAATGTAAGGAGAGCAAAACATTATGAAAAAGGATTCTTGATAAAAACTTCAGTTTGGAGGCATGTGACAATCAGATCAAATGGACAAGCAGAATAGATCAGGTGAACAATCACTGTGGTGTCGGATAACAATTTTAGAATCTATCAAAGCACTTGACAGAAAGGACGGCACATGTTTGAGAAGCAGAAAAAAGGCTAATGCTATGGGAAAACAAGATGATCTGCTTTGTATTAACAACTGTCTCTAAATCTGGCCTCTTGCATTCAATTTTAATTGTTACTACCATCAGAGGCTGTTCCTTCAGCTGCCTAGCATCCAATATCTGGAATCTGCCAACAAACCGCCCCACCTCTCTCCTCCTAAAACCTACCACCAAGCCAAGCTTTGGTCAACTGTCCCAATATATTCTACAGCGGTTCAGAATCTACCTTTGCAGTACAAACCATCAAAATGTTGTTGAAGCATTTTACTACATTAAAGTCTATAAAATGCAAACCGTTGTTCAAAAGCAAAACACCATGTACGCTGGAAATCTGACTCAGCAATAGCAAATGCTCAAAATTCTCAGCAGGAACTAGGTAAGTTAACTCAGTGATAGGTTTCAGAAAGTTACTCTCAAGAAATTATCGACAAACCGAAGGGCAGCTTGCAAAAAGTATTCTTAATAGATTCTTGGGAGGCCAATAAAAAAGCAACTTCATTGCAGTGTTTTTGGGCTTTGCCTGGACTCAAGACTGAAAATATAGAACAAAATGAAGGATGCTTAATGTGCAAAAGACTGTTCGATAACAGTCAGAGCAAGTTAACATTCTTGCATATTCAAAGTTTGTGAGAAGATTTGTAGCTCGGGTGCTCGTCATTGTGGTTCTGTTCGCCGAACTGGGAGTTTTTGTTGCAAACGTTTCGTCCCCTTTCTAGGTGATATTCATACAATTCAATCTGCATCAACACTGCGAGACTTAGAACTGATCAAAAAAAGAGCATATGATTTTGACGATAGATTAACAGGTGGTCTATCAAATTTGTCCCATGATATCACTCGCCTTGAAACTCAAATCATTTCCAGACAGTCACATGGAAACATTTCACATTACTTCAGTGCATTGTACGGTGACCAATCATGGAATAGGAGTTGACCATTTGACTCATCATGTCTGTGCTGGTTTTTATGAAGAGCAGCCCATTTAGTTACACTCACTGCTATCTTTTCCCCTTCGTGGTATGTATCCAATACCTGCCAAAAGCAATTATTAAATTGGTATCTGTCACCATATCAGGTAGCAGCAATCCAAATCCCAAGCTTTGTTTTAATATTTAACTGCAGCTGCTTTCGAACCACAAAAGGTGTTAGTGTAAGCAGAATGAGTACAACACAAGAAATGACCAACTGATTGGTACTACACCACCTCCCTCCCTGCAGCTCTGCAAGCTTACCTTAATGATTAATTCTCTGTTATTAAACCATAACTGAATCTACATTCTCTTTGGTCTTATTTTTCATGGAACCTGGATGTCAGCATTTTTTGCCCTTGCCTAAATTTCCCTTGAACCAAGGAGATTGCTAGGGTAGAGAGCAGTTAAGAACTAACCACATTACTGTGGGTCTGAAGTCACACATCAGCTAGAGTGGATTAGGACAGATTTTCAGGACAACCCAAAAACTGCTGTCCTGGTCACAATTATTGAGATGAGCTTTATATTCCAGATTTAGCAATTTAATTCAAATTCTAACAGTTTGTGTTGTGGGAGTTGAACCCATGGGTTCCACGGCTCTGGATTACAGGTTCAGGGACACCCCCACTTTGTCACCATCTCTCTCTCTACCACACTCTCCAGCAGCATATTTCAGATATTAAACATTCACTGCATGGAAAAAAAGCTTTTCCTCTCGTCACCATTCCTGATTTTGCCAAACACCTTTGATTAGTGTCACTTGGTTTGCGACCCTTCTGCTGATGGGAACAGCTTCTCTATCCATGGGTCCAGACCCATCATGCTTCTGAATATATGAATATCAAAACTTCTCAAATTCTTCTGGACAAGTTAGGCCAGTTCCTCTTAATCTACCCACAAAGCTGAATAGCTGCAAGCTTTAAAAACCACAGATAGGTCATTAATGCAATGGTTACCTTGAGAAAAGGCACAAGATAAGGCTGTGGTGAGGACTTAAGCTCTTTATATAATTGTTCTGTGAATTCCTCTACTTCCATCTTTCCGTCCTGAAGGAAAACAGATTGCATTCCACAATTATAACATACATCTCAAGAGGATAAAACAATTAGCTGTCTAAACCTTAGCTCAGAACCATTCATCATTTTAACAAGAATGCCGAAAGGGGTGATCTGGAGTACAAGTCAGTCAGAGACCAAGCAGCAGACCAGAAATTTTACAAGTCTATCTGTATGTTTGATATAGAATGAAATAACTTCTGTGAAAGTTACGTTTGTATAAGCTTCCCACATGATAAATTTACAAAGTTAGATTGAAGGGCCTCTAGTCAAATTTCTAAACCAACATATATGCACATAACTAGTTCCAGGGCAATTGGAGACGGACAGCAGATATTGACACTTTCCAGCAATGCCCACAAAGCATTGTGGAAGGGGAGGCAATGGCCTAGTGATACGATCACTGGACTGTTAATCCAGAGACTCAAAAAAGTGTTCCAGGGACTTGGGTTCAAATCCCACCACACCAAAGGTGGAATTTGAATTTTAAAAAATCAGGAATTAGGAGTCTAATGACGACCACGAGTCCGCTGTTGATTATTGGAAAAACCCAACTGGTTTATTCATTTCCATTAGGGAAGAAAACTGCCGTCCACACCTGGCCTGTCCTACATTCAACTCCATGCCCCTAGCCTGTGGTTGACTCAATTGTTCTAGTTAATTCGGGATGGGCAAGAAGTGCTATGCCCACATTCCAAATAAAAAAAAAATAGTAATTTAGAGCTGACTGGAGAGCAAATCAATTCTGATTACTCTACTGAAAAGCACAGCTCAAACAACAGGAAACCATGGGCTGTCCTAGGTCTCAGATAGTTAAAAATAGCGTAAGGCTCAACCATATCCCTTTAACTTGGAGAGAATGAGTAGAGTGGGTTCCCGTGTATGAATGCATGTCATCTCTCAAGCACAAGTGAGCCATGTTATGAAATTTGCATTTGTCCTGTGTGCATTAGAAGTTTCAGCAGAACTTCCTTTTAAAGCAATATCCAGATTACTTATCATTTATTACTTGCAAGGTTATCAAAAAAATTATAATGACAAAATGAAAATAACCTTACCAACAGTTTCTGCACTAAAGCCTTCACGTTACTAGACATTTGTGCTGACTGAGAGCCACTGGAAGCCAGCTTAATTAATGTTGCAAGGAAGTTCTTGCATTTCTTCACATTTTCCAAAGTTTCCTACAGAAAGAAAAAGAATGGTGTATAAACAGTATGAAGACTAATTGAAGTAAGAATATTTGATAAGCTGCCACACTCTCCCTTGATGTGAATCACTCTAGCAAAATAAATAGTTTATGTATCAGCCCAGTCACACTTCAAACCATCTTAAACAATTGGATTGGGATTGCATCTCCATTTTCAACTAGCAAAGGACTCAAATCTAGGCATATAATATAGCCTTTTATCATAATTGAACCCTTTTAGCCCCAGTACTATTCTTGGAGTCTGCACTGCATCCCCAACAACTGAACCATTTCCTCTGGCAAAGGAGTCAGTAAGGTCATGAGCTTGAAACAGTTAGGGCCTGTTGGGAAGCAAGGTTGCAGAACAGTACTACCATGTCTCGGGTTACCAAATAACAAGAGATACATATTGAAACCACCGACATGGTGATACTGAAGAGACGATAGGTGAAAACTACAAATAAGAAAGCCTCCAAGTGTCCTCGTCAGTTTAGAAACATGCGAATACCAAAGAATAATAATCCTGACTAGACTCTGACTGACAATCCTAAATTGGCTGTCAGATAAATAATCCTTTTTGTGTGGAAAAATTAACAAATGTTGTCCAATTGTGGAATCACATCAAATGTTAGACTGTTTATGGAGCTCTACAAACATGGGATAGCTGTTTACATCCCAATTTCATGACCAAAGAAAATAGTATTGCACCTTACACCTAATAAAGCACATTCATTGTTGTGATGCAGAAAATGAGGCAGGCAATTTGCATGTAGGAAGATCCCATTAAGACCAATGCAATTGCAATCAGATTTTCCTTCTCTTATGATTGACGTTGATCATAGACGTATTGAACAGGATACTGGGGAGAACTTACCCCTACTCACATTCAAAACACTTTCTTGTTGAATGACACCACCTCCAATTTGTGCAGCTCTTTCAGTAATACACCAAGCTGCAAGCCTAAATTTCTGTGCTCAAGCTGATTGTGAACTTACAACCTTCTCAAAGCGAACTGAGATTGCTTAAACCACGATGCTCAGACTGACAGAATCAGTAGAAGAGATAATACGGGCAAACAGGATGGTGAAGCTGAAAGAGATCTGCAGATCCAGTTTCAGCTGCTATTACAGCACTTACCTCACTGTGAGAAAATTCACTCAGCCACCTTAATGTCAGCCATGGCTCACTTCACAACACAAGTCGCTGGTTTTGAGTCATGCTTCATGAGCATTTAAATCAAGGCTCAACCGTCATGCCCACAACTGAGGGAGCACTGCCTATCAGAGGTGCCAACTTTCTTATGAAGTGGAGGTGCAATTTAAGTGCACATTCAGGTGGATATAAAAGATTGCGTGGTCCTTTCCTGAACACAGGCAGTAAAATTCTCCCGAATGTTCTGGCCAATGTTAATATCGCGATCAACATCACAAAACAAATTGTGGCCTGACACACTGTAGAGTTTACAGCGTACAGACTGGAAAATTGCAATACTGACACCATGCCAAAAGTGGTTAACGGAGTATAAAATATATTGAGATGTCTGGTGGGGATGTAAAGCACTACATGAACGTATCTCTTAACATTTCAGCCACCAAGAAAGAATGCCTTTAATTTCAGCTTCATTCAGTAAGCCTTACCGGAGAAGCAGTTGTCTGCGCAACAGGCACACTGACGGAACGGTCTGCTGGTGCCGATGTTTGCTTTTGGACAATCGTTGATACAGTCTTTGGCATAATCGCTCCACCTGCAGCCTGTTGCTTAATAACAGTTACATACAACAATTAAACATTAGTACAAACACAAAATCATGCAATTTACTTTTTCTTTATTCTTTCAATTGATGTGGGCTTCGTCGGCAAGACATCATTTACTGTCCAATCCTAAGTACCCTGCAACACAGTTGAAATGCAAATCCATTTAAGAAGCCAATCGCCACATTCGAGTATGGATATGGAAGACAGACAGGATAAGGATGGCAGATTTCCTTCCCTAAAAGGGTGCTAGTTACTGTTATGATCTGTTTTAGCAAATGGAATCTAGCTTCATGGATCACATCATCTTTATTCTTAATTTAACCTGGAAGTCTCACTAAAACATAAGCACACAGTTCGCAGATACAGCTTTACCAATAAAACTGAAGTTTATTGTGCAAAAAGAAAGAGGAAAAGGAAACAAACCAAGCTAAATACAATGCAGCTGGCTCTGAACTGCCCTCTGGGTAATTAAGGATGGACAATCAAAACAGACCGAGCCAGTGACAGCCTCATCCTGAGAATGAATTTGGAGAATTTCAAATACGCAGAAAAGTAAAATCCCACCTGCTCTCCAACATCATTTTACAGTTAATTAAAGCCAGAGAATGTTACTTCCAAATCAAATGTGGATGCTTTAATTAAATGCTTCTGTTCAGTTCCTGTCCTGAGAGTCCCTGACTCTTCAAATCTGACAGCTCAGGCTACTTCAGTCTTTGAATAACCAATAGAGTTCCAAACATTGGAAGTTTTTACAAATGACAAGACTTGTACTAAGGTATCTTCTTCCTTTATTTAATTGCTCTGAACATTCTCCTTTTTTCAGGTAAAGCTGATCACAGTCAGGTTTTCTTCAAACTGAATTCGAAATATTATTTATGAAAACAAACTTGCTGGTTTTTGTTAAACTAATAGTTTCATGTTTTTTCATCTCCTACAGTATAAACCAACTTTCATTAACACTGTGAAGGCCTTCAATCATCTGCCTCCCTGGCACAGTGGTTAAAATAATGCTTCTGAAAAAAAAAGCCTAATTAATTATTAAACCTCCTCACTCAAATAGGCCAAACACCATATGTCATTAAAATCCAAACTCAAACTGAGATCAACATATGTAAATATAAATAAAACCATATATTTTTGTTTTGAGACACCATTCCTCTAGCTAGAGAATCCAGATAGCAGGATTGTGATCTCAGGATGAGAGCCTGATCATTTGGGGCTGAGACGAAGAGATATCGCTTCACTTGGAAATCCCTCACCAAGTGGGACCTTAAAATCAGATATCAATCAGAGATATCTTCGCATCAACATATTCAGAGATCTAATTACACACGCCAGGAGCAAGTGGGACTTGAACCCAGGCTCCTAGCTCAGCAGTAGGGATGCTACGCTGTACCACAAGAGCCCAAGTTGAAGACGGTGTAGAAATCCTGAAAGATGCCAGTGGGTACAAAGCCACTGGTTTACAATACCAATGTTCTAAACATTGAGCTATAGAACCTAGCTTCTGCTGCAGTACTCTAAATTAACCTGTTGAATGATGCTACTACACACCTCTGCAGCATCTGGGTCTTGAACCCAAGCCACCTGGTTCAGAGGAAGGGTCACGACCACAATACAAAAGAGACCTGCTCACAGAGATTGATTGGATACTTGGAAATTAAGGAATGTGGACATAGTGCGAGATGGTGGAGTTGAGGTAGATCAGTTATAGGCTTATTCAATGGCAGACAAGGCCCTAAATCTTGCTGGATCAGTGGTGCTGGAAACCCACCCTCCCATCCTGGCACTTTCCCCTGCCACCTCAGGAACTGTAAAACCTGTGCCCACACCTCCTCCCTCATCTCTATCCAAGGCCCTAAAGGAGCCTTCAACATCCATCAAAGTTTTACCTGCACATCCACTAATATCATTTATTGTATCCGTTGCGGTCTCCTCTACATTGGGGAGACTGGGCGCCGCCTAACAGAGCGCTTTAGGGAACATCTCCGGGACACCTACACCAATCAACCACACCGCCCTGTGGCCCAACATTTCAACTCTCCCCTCCCACTCTGCTGAGGTCATGGAGGTCCTGGGCCTCCTTCACCGCCGCTCCTTCACCACCAGACGCCTGGAGGAAGAACGCCTCATCTTCCGCATTTCCCCTTCCCCCACCTCACCTTATCACCTTCATCTCCTCCCCCACTCACCCATTGTACTCTACGCTACTTTCTCCCCACCCCACCCTCCTCTAGCTTATCTCTCCACGCTTCAGGCTCACTGCCTTTATTCCTGATGAAGGGCTTTTGCCCGAAACATCGATTTTGCTGCACTTCGAATGCTGCCTGAACTGCTGTGCTCTTCCAGCACCACTGATTCAGAATCTGGTTTCCAGCATCTGCAGTCATTGTTTTTACAGAAATCTTGCTGCTCCTATTACTTTAACCACTTCACATGACATTTGTCTCCTAAAAAATCTCTCACCTGCACGACTGTGATGCGTTGTGGTGCAGCATTTGTCTGGCCTCCAGCTTGGAATTGGTTCATTTGCTGGGTAGAGGTTTTCACTTGATTGGGAATCCTCTGGGTCCCAGTTGCCTAGTATTACAAATCCACCAAAAGACAAAATATTCAAAAGGCACAAAAAAGGAAGGAAAAAAAAACAAAATTTACATCTTGTATGAGGTGTGAGCATTACATTTGCTGCCCATCCCTACATGCCCTTGAACAGAGTTTGCTTGCTGGACTATTTCAGACAGCAATTAAAAGCCAATCACATTGCTGTGGATCTGGAGTCACACTGGCTGGACCAGGTAGGGATGCTAGATTTCCCTCCGCGAAGGATATTAGTGAACCAGGTGTTTTGTCCCACCCATGTTTTCATTCACCGAAATTTAAACTCCCCTAGTTGCTGTGACAAGACTTGAAGCAGTGCCCACAGCTTTAGTCTTGGCCTCTGCACCACAGGGCCAGTGATGCTGTAACTAAGCCAATGGGTCCCACAATTTAAGATGACTGCCATAAACGCAAACACTCCCTTACCTGTACGGTAGAAATTCGGACTGAGGGTGTGCCAGTAGATACTGCAGATGAGATGTTTCCAGCGCCTTGTGCTCGGGCTTTAGCCTGGGCTTGAGCAATGACTTTCTGTGGAACTAACACTAACTGTCCACTGTCACTTCGAACAAGCACCATGCCTGTAAAGAAACAGACAAAGCCTCAGAACGACACTTTAAACAAAACTGTATTTGACCACTGAAAATTGACTTAATTGCACGTTGGGTTCTTTCAAGTACACACCAGCATCATTGTAACATTAGCTCACCCCAAGCAGGAAAGGAACCCAGGTATCTGCTGTAATGGCAAATCTGATCCCAAAATCCACAATGTTCATGAATTTCAAGAATGGCCACTGAGGGTCGCAGATTATCACTCACCGCAGAAACTGCCAGCAAGAGATTCTCAATTTTGGTTCTCATTGTAATGAGAAACACTCATTTACTGTGATAATCTTAGGATGCCCCAAACACTATTATTGACAAAATACCCTACTTCACTATTCCAATGAAGGAGACGCTGTAACAAATCTGCACAGCAAGCTCCCACAAACAACAATGTAATAACAATTAAACAATCTGTTGAAGGCCATGTATTGGCCAGCCTGTGTGGAGAACTCTCTGCTCTGCTTCATACAAAGTGTCATGACCCGAGGGATTGACGTGGAGGGACTCGAACCCAAAACTTCTTGATTCCAAGGCAAGCGTGTTACCGAGGTGAAAGTGAGGTCTGGAGATCAGAGTCAAGATTAGAGTGGTGCTGGAAAAGCACAGCAGGTCAGGCAGCATCCAAGGAGCAGGATGAGCCACTGCTGACAGTACAAAGTAAGCAGAAACACGGGCAATGCACACCTGACTCATCCATTCTTCAGAAGATCTTCCATGTGGGCATCTTTCACAAGTCTAAATTTCAGTGGCAAATCCCAGCGGTAACTGGGTGAAGTAAGAAGACGAATCAGTGTCCACTCCTCACCATCAACACCACCACTTGAGAGGTCACTAGTTTCTGTCCCTGAATGGATCCTGAGTAAACCTTAAGCACATTTGCAGAGGAATCCCCCTAAATAACACGTGATTGAGGTCAATTCATCAAGTAGTTTGAACCAGGTTTGAAATCCAAAATCCCAAGTTGTACTGCTCAGTGTGTCAGTGAACACTGCACCCAAAACAGCAGCAAACTGAATCAATTTTCACTTAATAACAATTCTGTCGAAAATGAAAAATTGCAAACGTAATTGCCTCAGAGGGGAGTTAGAAACAGGAGACTACTTTAATTTCCTATCATATTTTGATGGTAGCTGTTTGTTAAACAATTTTAATGATCAGGCGTTTAGCACATTTTGTTCTGCTCTGGAGAAAATCCAGGTGGGAAGTCATGACTCCAACAAGAAAGTGAAGAGCAAGTGACACGATGATATAATTTGCGCCAATAATGATGCCATAAACAAACCAATATCAACTGCTTTATCGTGTGGACATAACAAGTCCCTTTGGTGGCTGTCAATAACAGGACATTCTTAAAGCTCAATGTGCTCAGATTACTCAGTTATGAGCTGCAGCTCAAAATAACAAGACAGGAAACATGCATCAAGCTACCGAGTTCTGCAGTTTCCTTACAGAATAAAGATTCACAGCAGACAGGCTTCTGCCATAACTTTTAAAAAAATCTCTCCATCTCCTATCAAGATTTTGCATTCTTTTAAAAGGTGAAACACAATCCTGTTTGATTTGAAATGAACTGGTTCTTTCTCCACAGATGCTGACAGACTTGCTGAGCGCCTTGTTTTGATTTAATGGAGTTCATATTTAAGCCTGCGTTCACACACTACTCTATTCTAATCCCATTCCCTAGCACTTGACTCATAGCCGAAATGCTATGGCATTTTAAGTGCTAATCTTAAATGCCAAGGGTTCCTGCCTTCCCCCCATCATTTTCGATAAGTTCCAGGTACCCAGACATTCTAGATGAAAACCCATTTCCACAAATTGCCTCTAAATCTGCTCCTTCCCTTACAACTGTACTCTCAGTTACTGACTTCTCTAAAAGGGATCAAGTTTGTCCCTATATACACCCCTCAGAGCTTTGCACACTTCAATAAAATCCATCCTCAGCCTTTGCTGTCTTAGAAAAACAACTAACTGAAACACTCCAGCCCAGGCAGCATCCTGGTGGACCTGTTTTATACCTTCTCTAATGCAATCATATCCTTCTTCTAATGTGGTGACCAGAATTACACACAGTACTTCAACTGCTGCCTAACTAACATCAGACACAGCTCCATCATTACCCCCTTGCAATTGTACTCAATGTCTTAACTATTCAAGGCAAGTATCCCACATACCTTCTTAACCACTGTATCTAACTATCCTGCTACCTTCAAATATCTATGAACACACACACACAGTCCCTCTCATCCTTTGTACATTCTAGAATCGTGCCATTCAATGTGCTCATCCTTGCCTTGTCAGTCCTCCAAAAATACATCACCTCCTATTTTTCAGGATCAAACTACATTTGCAACTGTACAAACCATCGGTCAGCCCATTTGTATCATCCTGTAATCCAAAGCTCTCCTCCGCAATATTTAACACATCACCAATTTTCATGTCATTTGCAAACTTAGTGATCATAGCTCATATATATATGCACTTAGATCATTAAAATACGCTAATAGCAGGGGAATCATCTTGAGAACATGACTTTGGCAATACATTCAGCTCACAGTGTTGCCGCTGACCCAGTCACAACCACACAAAGACACATAGTCAGCATCTTCTAACTCACGACCACTACCATCTGGAAGGACAAGGGCAGCAGATACATGGGAACCACCCCCTGGAAGTTCCCCCCCAAGCTACTCACCATAGTGACTCACCATAGTGAAAGCCATTCTTTCACTGTCGCTGGGTCAAAAACCCTGCGATTCATTCCCTAACAGCACTACAACAAACTTCAAGCAGACAGCTCACCACCACCTTCTCAAGAGGAACTTGGGATGACCAATAAATGCTAGACTGGCCAGCAATACCATCATCCCATGAATAAATTTAAAAAAACACCCTACACATTGGTCAAGTTCCACATTCAGCACCCCCACCCCGACATGAGATATCTTGTCTTAGTCGGAGGCAGAACAGGTTTGAGATACTTTTGCTTTTCTTGCAGTTAAGAAGTCATCCATGTCTCACTGCTGGAAAGGTGGGTACTGAGAACACATGCCTGGCATACACTGAACTTTGCATTTCAGTTAACTTGTGTCAGTTCACACTCAATCTCAACTTTAAAAACGACAGCTCTGGCCTTGACAAACCTATTGCTGAATTTGGCTTCCAGAGAACAGAAGCTACCAGTTCTGAAGTGCAGGTAGATACACTCAATTGAGTCACTCAGTATACAGCAGCAGCACCCCCAGGAATTACCTGCCAAATGTGTGGTCAGAGATGCAGCTCTCAGATTGAGCGCATCAGTCTCACAAGGACCCGCAGAATCAACGTCCAGTGACGCTTAGCTCCCCTAGGTAGATCATAATCATGCTGTTTAGCGCGATTACCAAATATATGATAGCAGCATGGAGAAAAACTACAAAGAGCAGTGGTACCCGGATACAGCACCATGATCTTGAAAGAGACTGACGCTGTTACATTGCAAGTTTAATCTCATATATGCTGCAATGAAAACTCAATCTTCAAGTCAAATAGCTGCAATCTTACTTTACCCTCCACATCAGAGTTTGTGTTGCGTAGCTTCCTATAAGACTGTCTGCTTATTACAATTATTAGATTAAATTAGATTACCTACAGTGTGGAAACAGGTCCCAACAAGTCCACACCAACCCTCCAAAGAGTAACCCACCCAGACCCATTTCCCCCTGACTAAAGAACCTTTCACGATGGGCAATTTAGCACAACCAATTCACCTGACCTGCATATCTTTGGACTGTGGGAGGAACCGGAGCACCCGGAGGAGACCCACGGGGAGAACGTGCAAACTCCACACAGACAGTCGCCTGAAACTGGAATCGAACCTGGGACCCTGGTGCTGTGAGGCAGCAGTGCTAACCACTGAGCCACCGTGCTGCCCGCAAGCAAAGTTGCCTTGGTGTAAAACATCTGCCCCCAAAACACGGTTGAAAAAAGTTCAGCATCAACAGCCAATTTTCAGCTTTCAATCAGAAGCATCCATACCGATAAAGAAAAGGTTTCATGTTTTTACTGTACAAAAGGCCATGGCCCAGGCACTGCTCATTACTCTAAAGGGAAACTGAATGATGTTTGAATGAAACATGATAGATATTTTCTAAGCGACTTGTTCCGATGCGTTTTGATCAGCCACTCTGGTGCAGGTTAGACTTAAACCTGGGCCTTCTAACTCAGCCCCCTAAGGATGCAGTATGGGCTTGTGACAACTACAGAAAATGCTGTGATTTAGGCAGGGGTACTCAGGCCCAGTAAACCTGCTTCTGTAAACAACTAAGGTGTACATTTAAGTCCTCCGTTCCATCAGTCCTGTACATGAATACCCATCCATTCCAAAACGATTCAGTTTGAAATGCCTACCCTCGACAAGCTGCTACATTAACACAAACCCCAAGACCACTCACCTCAACTGCACCGAGTGCAACATCGACCACTTCCCACACACATGAATCAAGCTGTGGGTCTCACTCTTCCCTTCTTCAAATCACTAATAGTCCTGAACCCCTTCCAAAATGCTGGCTGCTAGCTGCATCTTCAACCATCTCAGCTCCAGGTTCAAGGGAATCCTTAAATCTCCCTCAAGACATTCACATGAGCAAGTTGCAAGAGAGGGGCACTCAGTTCATTCAACAGTTCATGGCTGATCTGACTTTAATCTCAATTCTACATTCCTACATACCCCTGATAATCTTTCTTCTCATTGGTAATCTAGTTATTTCTGCCTTAAAGATATTTATAGTTTATGTATCCACTCCCTTTCCAGGAAGAGAATTCTTAGGATTCAAAACGCTAAGAAAGCTTCCTCATCCTTGTTTTAAGTGGGTGAGTGGTTATTTTTCTAATTATGATCCTGAGTTTAGATTCTCCCATAATGAAAATATCCTTTCCCCATCCAGCCAGTCAAGAACTCCCAGGATCTTATGAAAGCTGTTCCCTAGATTGTGAATTGGTTCTGTTCTGAAGTCCTTTTGCAACTTGACTTGTACACAAATTGAGATACAACACAATATCAAGGAAATGTTTCTATGTCAGATCTTGAAAATTACACCACAACATGGGATAACATTCCTAAGTGTGTGTTCATCAGTCTGGCAGGGATTCCGGCTGAAAATGTGTTGCTGGTCAAAGCACAGCAGGCCAGGCAGCATCTCAGGAATAGGGAATTCGACGTTTCGAGCATAAGCCCTTCTATTTTGCAATCAAGTTACCTCGGACTTCAGATAATACAAGCCTAGCACGTCAAACCGTTCCTCATAAGGCAATCAGTTCATTCCTTAAATCCTACCTTTATACAGTCTTAACATATCCAAAATACAATTCAGTGAGAAAAGTTCACTAACTCTTCTCTCCAGGCAACTTCAAACATTAAGAATGTTACAGGAAATCCAAATCGTAGCTAGAAAACCTGTCAGCCCTAATATCACATAGAAGTAAAAACAAAAATGACCGCATAAGCCACAGATTACAAGGTCAGGTTTGGCAACTCGATTTGGTTATAGAAGGTAGAAATGGTGTGTTTTATTTTCGTTTTAAAAGCTGCAGACTTGCACCAAAGACTTCACGTTGAGTTAGGGGGAGGGGATAGAGATTTAGAGCCATGTGCAAGACGCACACACCCCCTTGCAGCCACGTGCTGAGGACAGTACTGTGCTGAAGCGCGTTCAGAGATCATTTTCACTTACACAAATACAGTGCCCAGACTCATTTACTCTTCCCTTACCTGCTGGCACCTGGAGGTTCTGCAGGAGGGGGACTGTGACCTGGTTGAGCGGGGCAGAGGTTTTGATGTGCGGGGAAGAGACGCTGATCCTTTGGACGGTGACAGTAGGAGCCCTGGAGGCTGGGAGCGGGCTCCCGGTTGCTGCTGCTGCTGCAGCTGCCGCCGTGCTGGTGGTTACCGCCGCGGTCTTCATCAACGCCGGGGAGGGAGGCATCCCGCCGCCTCCTCCTCCTCCTCCTGAGAGGGGCCGGGGCTGAGGAGCGGGTTGGGGCCCGGCCTGATTTTGACGTTCGGGTAGCGGCATGACTCGGAGAGGGGTCGGTGCAGGAGAGGGAGCCGGGACCGGCGGCTGCGGCTGGGGCTGGGGAAGGGAGGCGGCGGGTGAAGAGCTGGCCGGTGTCCCCGCTGGACCGGGCTCGGGCCCAGGCCCGTTCTGAGGCGGCGGTGGGCATGAGCCGGCCTGGGAACTGTCGTTGTTGTTGTTGGAGGGGGTGGAGGAGGCCGGGACGGGGAGGCCGCCGCCGCCGCTCTCCGCCTCTCGCCGCGGGACATTCGGGGTCGGCATGAGGGAAGAGAGAGAGAGAGGGTGAGGGGCCTCCTGTCTGGCCTCCCCACCCACCAGCCGGGGTCACTCGGTACCCGCTCGCTCTCCCTGCCGGACGGTCAGGGACACGGACAGGGCCGAGCCTGCGGTCGCCGCCATAGCCTCTCGGCTTCTTCCCTCAAAGCAACCGCCGCGCCGGCGCCGCCATCTTTAAAATGACGCTACCGCCTTGAAGTGCGCAGGCGCGGATCACGGGCCTGCCGTGATGAAGAATATGGCGCACGCACAGGTAAACATCCCATGCCGTGTGGAGAGTGAATGCGCATGCTTTGCCGTCAATCTCCGCCTACCCATGCCGTGTGGAGAGTGAATGCGCATGCTTTGCCGTCAATCTCCGCCTACCCATGCCGTGTGGAGAGTGAATGCGCATGCTTTGCCGTCAATCTCCGCCTACCCATGCCGTGTGGAGAGTGAATGCGCATGCTTTGCCGTCAATCTCCGCCTACCCATGCTGGGCGGAGAGCAAATGCGCATGCTTTGCCGTCAATCTCCGCCTACCCATGCCGTGTGGAGAGTGAATGCGCATGCTTTGCCGTCAATCTCCGCCTACCCATGCCGTGTGGAGAGTGAATGCGCATGCTTTGCCGTCAATCTCCGCCTACCCATGCCGTGTGGAGAGTGAATGCGCATGTCTTGCTGTCACTCTCCGCCCGCTAATGTCGTGTGAATAGTGAATCACGTGCTTTGCTAGGTATAAACAAGGACTGCAGATGCAGGAAACCGCAGTCTAGATTAGAGTGGTGCTGCAAAAGCACGGCAGGCGAGGCAGCATCCGAGGAGCAGGAAAACCAACGTTTCGGGCAAAAGCCCTTCATCACATGTTTTGCTGCCGTTCCTGCTGTGCGGATGCCGATTGCGCATGCATTGCCGTCACTGCTGCCGTACGAATGCTGAATGCGCATGCGTCGACATCACTCAACCTCCCTTCCTCCGCAAATACGCATGCGTTGTTCCGTCAAGGTGGTGTGTCCGAAAGGTGGGGCCACAGTGAGCCACGCCCCTGCTTGAAGGCAGTGGTGGAGTAAGTGGGGTACATGTGGATTCATGGACCTGAAGGCAATTAGGGTGGTAGTGGGTCAAGAGGTGACGAGAAAAAGGGGAATAAGAGAGTACAGGTTTAAATTAACAGAGAATGCCAATCTCAGAGAGAAAAAGAGTTCAATGTTTCGGGTTGAATGCTACTCCAATCCCAACCTCACCATCACCTGAACCTGTCTATCCCTCTCCCCTACTCCAACCTCTCACCCTCACAACGCACAGTGCTCCAATCCCAACCTCGCCATTAAGCCAGCAGATAAAAGGGGTGCAGTGGTAGTCTGGTGCACTGACCTCTACACCGCTGAAGTCAAATGCCAACTCGAGGACACCTCTTCCTACCGTTCCCCTCAACCATGACCCCAATCACCAAACCATCATCTCCCAGACCATACAGAACCTCATCTCACCCACAGCTTCCAACCTCAGTCCGGGAACCCCGCACTGCCCGGTTCTACCTCCTTCCCAAGATCCACAAGCCTGACCACGCTGGCCGACCCATTGTCTCAGCATGCTCCTGCCCCACTGAACTCATCTCTACCTACCTCGACACCGTCCTATCCCCCCCAGTCCAGGAACTCCACACATACATTCGAGACATCACCCCCACCTTCCACCTCCTCCAAGACTTCCGTTTCCCCAGCCCCCAATGCCTCATCTTCACCACGGATATCCAATCCCTCTACATCTCCATTCGCCATGATCAGGGCCTCCAAGCCCTCCGTTTTTTTTTCCCCTCTCCAAACGTCCCCAACAGTACCCTTCCACTGACACACTCATTCGTTTCGCCGAACTGGTCCTCACCCTTAACGATTTCTCGTTCGAATCCTCCCACTTCCTCCAGGCCAAAAGGGTAGCCATGGGCACACATATGGGCCCCAGCTATGTCTGTCTCTTTGTCAGCTACATAGAACAGTTGATCTTCCGTAATTACACCAGCACCACTCCCCACCACTTCCTCCGCTGCATTAGCTCCCGCGAGGAGGTTGAGCAATTCATCAACTTCAACACATTCCACCCTGACCTCAAAATTTACCTGGACCATCTCTGATACCTCCCCCCCCTTCCTGGTCCTCTCCATCTCCATTAATAATGACCGACTTGACACTGACATTCCTCACAAACTCACCGACTCCCACAGCTACCTGGATTACACCTCTTCCCACCCTACCTCTTGCAAAAATGCCATCCCGTATTCCCAATTCCTCCGCCTCATCTGCTCCCAGGAGGACCAGTTCCATCACAGAACCCACCAGATGGCCTCCTTCTTTAGAGACCGCAATTTCCCTTCCCACGTGGTTAAAAATGCCCTCCAACGCATCTCGTCCACATCCCATACATCAGACCTCACCCCTCCAACCGTAACAAGGACAGAACGCCCCTGGTGCTCACCTACCAACCTTTGCATAAACCAAATCATCCAACATTTCCCACCACCAGGGATATATTTCCCTCCCCACCCCTTTCCACCTTCCGCAAAGACCGTTCTCTCCGTGCCTACCTGGTCAGATCCATGCCCCCCTACAACCCACCCTCCCATCCTGGCACCTTCCCCTGCCACCACAGGAACTGTAAAACCTGCGCCCACACCTCCTCCCTCACCTCTATCCAAGGCCCGAAAGGAGCCTTCCACATCCATCAAAGTTTTACCTGCACATCCACTAATATAATTTATTGTATCCGTTGCTCCCGATGCGGTCTCCTCTACATTGGGGAGACTGGACGCCTTCTAGCAGAGCACTTTAGGGAACATCTCCGGGACACCCGCACCAATCAACCACACCACCCCGTGGCCCAACATTTCAACTCCCCCTCCCACTCTGCCGAGGACATGGAGGTCCTGGGCCTCCTTCACTGCCACTCCCTCACCACCAGATGCCTGGAAGAAGAACGCTTCATCTTCTGCCTCAAAACACTTCAACCCCAGGGCATCAATGTGGACTTCAACAGTTTCCTCATTTCCCCTTGCCTGACCTCAACCTAGTTCCAAACTGCCAGCTCAGCCCTGTCCCCATGACTTGCCCTACCTGCCTATCTCCTTTTCCACCTATCCACTCCACCCTCTCCTCCCTGACCTATCACCTTCATCCCCTCCCCCACTCACCTATTATATTCTATGCTACTTTCTCCCAACCCCCACCCTCCTCTAGCTTATCTCTCCACGCTTCAGGCTCTCTGCCCTTATTCCTGATGAAGGGCTTTTGCTCGAAACGTCGATTTTACTGCTCCTTGGATGCTGCCTGAACTGCTGTGCTTCGCCAGCATCACTAATCCAGAATCTGGTGTCCAGCATCTGCAGTTATATTTTTTTTACCTCTATTATGCACAATGGTCAACTATAATCATATTAAATGATGCAGCAGATTTAAAGGGTTGAATGGCCCATTCCTGTTCCCAATTTCTATGGTTCTTTGTAAATGATCTGCCAATAAAGCAAGTTTGAGGAGAGATAAAAGTTTTTAAACTCAGGGATATGAAATAATTTGTTGTGGTTCTGTTCGCCGAGCTGGAAGTTTTTGCTGCAAACGTTTCGTTCCCTGGCTAGGGAACATCATCAGTGCTACTGAATGTCCGATCAGCCACAACCCTATCGAACAGTGGAGCAGACTCCTCCTGTCTTTTTTTACTTGCCGAAGTGCAAGTGCATGGTCATGCATTTGCAAATGCTCAAAGTCTAACCCCTACCAAAAACAAATCAGTTTGTGCAGGGATAGTCTGGCACAAAGTCATAGAGATGTACAGCATGGAAACAGACCTTTCACAGTTCAACCCGTCCATGCCGACCAGATATCCCATCCCAATATTGTGGTTCTGTTTGCCGAGCCAGGAATTTGTGTTGCAGACATTTCGTCCCCTGTCTGCAACACAAATTCCCAGCTCGGCGAACAGAACCACAACAATGAGCACCCGAGCTACAAATCTTCTCACAAACTTTGAATCCCAACTCAATCTAGTCCCACCTGCCAGCACCCGGCCCATATCCCTCCAAACCCTTCCTATTCATATACCCATCCAAATAATTGCAACATTCAAGAGGCAAACCAGTCTCCACCACCTCCTCTGGCAGCTCATTCCATACACGTACTATCCTCTTGCCCCTTAGGTCCCTTTTATATCTTTCCCCTCTCACCCTAAACCTATGCCCTCTAGTTCTGGACTTCCTGGCCCCAAGCAAAAAGAAAGACTGTCTATTTATCCTATCCATGCCCCTCATAATTTTGTAAACCTCTATAAGGTCACCCCTCAGCCTCGGATGATCCAGGGAAAACAGCCCCAGCCTGTTCATCCTCTCCCTATAGCTCAAATCCTCCAACCCTGGCAACATCCTTTCACTATCATTTCAGACCACTTGACACAATGCTTTTAAAAGTAGCAGAGCCTTTTAACACAGGATGGTTTCTACCTTTTGCTGGTTTATCTGCTCTTCTAATTTTGCAACTATCAGATTGCAAAAGGTATTGCTAAATGAATACAAATTAAAATTTCAAAGAGACTTCTGGAGTCTGAGATCCTGCAAGCAAAATTTAATGTTTATTTAAATTGATGTGCAACTGTAACCACTCCAAATGTGTGCACAGCAAAAGTGTACACATCAATAATTAACACTAAAATAACAGCAATTCCTACAACTTCTTTCCAAGAAATCAAATACATTCCTTTTGTAAACAAACATAATACTGTGTTTCTGGATACACCACTTTAAAACTGTGATGCCATAAATTTATTTCATCCCCATCTTTTCCACTTCTTCAGCTTAAGATGGTGATTTGAAGTAGTGTGTAATTCAAGATCATTGACATCCCACACATATTACCCAAGGAGGGTTTATTTTCCTGTTCTTTGCGAATGCTGGTTGTCTTTCTGCTCACTCATACTCAACAGCAATCACTGGGTGGCTAGGAAAAGCATGCATCCAAGATTGTTTCCACTCGTTTCCAGCCAAGACAACAAGAACACTGGAATTGTCACTTCATCCAGTCCCTGGTCTGTACGCTAATGAGCATCTCGTGTCCATGCAACAAACTCTAAGTGCATTTGGCCACTTCATCTTAAGGAAGTGGGCAGGAGGTGGCACAGAAAAGGAAGAGGGTTTCTTATGTTTTGACTATTCTTCCCCCACAACACACTGCCTAAAATGATTAACTGTTCTTAGTTATACAATCACCAAACCCCCTAACAGTCTGTCCACAGAAGACAGTCATCTTTGCAGAGAGCGTTGGCGGTCTGTTTGATTGTAAACAAGGAAAAGCTTTCACTGTTGAGCAGGCAACACTTCAACAGGGATTCCTGGACTGAATCCAGAAGAATGTTTTCCCCCTGAACATGGAAGCGAGCATCCACCACACCTCATCTGCGAGAAACCAGTGTTGCAGAACTTTTGTTCAGCATCATTCAGCAACCCTGAAACCCTTCAGGAGGTGTATTTCCAAGCTTCAAGTCCCGTACGGAGTTGTAAATAGCCTAATACTTGTTTTTCATTAAAGTTCTCATTCAACATTAAAGCCAGGACTAAGGTCATTTGATGCAAATGAAAAGGAGCTTGCATCTATATTGTCTCCACAACACTGACAAACTGGTATGGTTAGTTATAAAAAAAATTATAATTTCTGAAACTGATGCACCCTGGTAATACAGAGGTTTCAGTGGTGAAAATGCCTCCACTGCTGCAGGAAAATGCATCTTCTGATTTGAGTCTTCAGATGCCACGAAAGGGGATTCAGATGAGGGCTCTTTGCTGGGCTGCTGCCAAAAGCAACACTGGCTGTAACATGTTCCAGGAACGTCAGGCAGCACAGGAGGGGATGAGAGAGAAAAAGGGAGAAAGAAAAATCAGTCTTCAATTTTTTGCATCTCACCATGCAGCTATCCACTCATATTTTGGATGAATAACTAAACGTCTAATTTGCAGCACCAAATCACTATTTGTACTTTTATGAGAATTAGGTTTTCTTTTGTTTCTTCTTTTCAGTTTCTTCCTCCTTTTCCTTTTCAATTTCTGCGACAAGGTGTTCTATTTCCTTTGCATCAAGGAGCTGTGAAAAAGAAATTTCCATGTTAGTTCCAACTGAACATTAGAAGGAATCATCACTTTATAATATTATACTTGGAATCGTTGAGCTCAGTTGGCTGGATTGTTGGTTTACACAGCAGTGAGATGCCAACAGCACGGGTTCAATTCCCATCACCGGTTTGAGGTTACTATGAAAGACTCTCCTTCTCAACCTCTTCCATCTTCTGAGGTCTGGTGGCCCTCAGGTTAAATCACCACCAGTCACTTCTCTCTCTAATGGGAGCGCAGCCCCTATGGTCTGGTAGGGGGGAGGGGGAGAAGAGAGGAAGAGGAAGAGGAAGAAGAGGAGGAAGAGGAAGAACAATATACTACTTTATTTCCAGCTGATGGCAACCCTGGGCAAGTCAGATTCCAGAG
This sequence comes from Hemiscyllium ocellatum, assembly GCF_020745735.1. Classification (NCBI taxonomy): domain Eukaryota; kingdom Metazoa; phylum Chordata; class Chondrichthyes; order Orectolobiformes; family Hemiscylliidae; genus Hemiscyllium; species Hemiscyllium ocellatum. The sequence goes on from NC_083404.1 coordinate 138,458,484, forward strand.
CGATGCCTGGTTTGATTGACCATATATTTTATTTTTGCAATTTGATCTCTCTTTGAACATATTCACAAGAAGCTGCCAATCTATTAACAAAAGAATATCAATGCTCAATAAATGTAACGGGGGGAAAAAAATAATTTTACATGATGCAAGAACAATTTGAAATGGTCATATTCCAAATTTAGAAATAAAGACTCAACCTTTTTACTCAGCAACAATCTTCCAAACACTCCAACTTCAGTGAAGGGTCATCTTGTTTCCATATTAAAATTCCACACTCAGCTGGCGGGGCACTAAATTTTCATTCACTCACCGTCAGCTTCTTGAGTGGATTCCTCTTTCCAAAACCTTTAAAAAAAGCTGCTACCTCAGTTTGTTTACTCCTTAGCCGGTTTTCCCCAAACCCATGCATTCATTCCTCTTTGACATCTTAAAACTTGTATTATATTCACTTTCTGTTTTACTCATTTCTAAGCCACTCAGGCCCAGCTTGAGAGACTGCTAAATTGCACCGCTGTTGTTCAAGGCTTTTTCTCAATTACCTGTTTCTCTCAAAGAAACCCACACACTGCCTTTCTCAACTGGATTCAGTCTCGAGTCTTTGTCTACAAACAAAGGTGCACAACCACCTTTTCTTTCCCTCTCTTCAACCAATATTTATAAAGCGCTGAAGTATTGTCATTAAGGATTTTAAAGCCTAATTTACATGCACCTAAACAAATTATAAGACCACTCACGATCATGGAGCTCAACAACATAACCACAATTATACCTTTTCTTCTTGATTCAATATAAAAACACACAAGATTAGACTTACAGTGTGGAAACAGGCCCTTCGGCCCAACAAGTCCACACCGACCCGCCGAAGCGCAACCCACCCATACCCCTTCATTTACCCCTTACCTAACACTACGGGCAATTTAGCATGGCCAATTCACCTGACCCGCACATCTTTGTGACTGTGGGAGGAAACCGGAGCACCCGGAGGAAACCCACGCAGACACGGGGAGAATGTGCAAACTCCACACAGTCAGTCGCCTGAGTCGGGAATTGAACCTGGGTCTACAGGCGCTGTGAGGCAGCAGTGCTAACCACTGTGCCACGGTGCCGCCCAACTTAAAGATATACATCATTTCTCCTCTTCGGAATCCAAGTTTCCAAATAATAATTGTGACCAACCTTCTCTTCACTAAAGAAAACAGCTTCACCTGATTATACACGTAACGCCTCACCCCTGAAACCTTTCTCTTGCACCACCCCCTACATTCTGTCCAATGCCTTCATAGTTTTCCTACAAGTGCGGTGCCAATAATTTGACATAATACCGTTGAAGCTGAATCAACATTCAATAAAAGTTGACTACAGATTCCTTGTTTTCCTACTCTCTGGCACAACGTAAGCAGCTCAGGATACTCAGGCATGTACAATTAATAATTTTCTCATTCTGCCTTGACAATTTTCAATTTTTTGTATTCATTTACGTAGAGATTTCTCTGCTCCTGCACCCACTTTAGAATGATACCTTTGATTTTATTTTGCCTTCTATTCCTCACACCAAGATATATCGCTTCACACTCTCTGCAATAAACATTCATTTTGCCCAGACCTGCATCCTCATGACATCTATCTCTAACCTCTTCACAGTCCATGATATTGCCAAGTTTGCAATCATCTGCAACTTTTACAAATGTGCCCTACTTGCCCAAGTTTAGGCATGAATACATACGGAAAAGCAATGCTCCAAATCTTAACCCCACTCTCTATGACATTTCAGAACCAAAAACATTGCTTTGGGTCTAGAATCACATGGAAGCCAGAGCAGGTAAGGACAGCAGAGTTCCTTCTCGAAAGGACATTAGCAATCGAGACGGGCTTTTTGCAACAATTGGTGAAAGTTTCAGGGTCATCAACACTGAGCTAGCTTTCATAGAGATGTACAGCATGGAAACAGACCCTTTGGTCCAACACGTCCACGCCAACCAGATATCCCAACCCAATCTGGTTCCACCTGCCAGCACCCGGCCCATATCCCTCCAAACCCTTCCTATTCATATACCCATCCAAATGCCTCTTAAATGTTGCAGTTGTACCAGCCTCTACCACTTCCTCTGGCAGCTCATTCCATACATGTACGACCTTCTGCATGAAAAAGCCACCCCTTAGGTCTCTTTTATATCTTTCCCCCCTCACCCTAAACCTATGCCCTCTAGTTCTGGACTTCCTGACCCAAGCGAAAAGACAGACTTTGTCTATTTATCCTATCCATGCCCCTCAAATTTTGTAAACCTCTATACAGTCACCCCTCAGCCTCCGACACTCCAGGGAAACACAGTCTACATTAGAGTGGTGCTGGAAAAGCACAGCAGGTCAGACAGCAGCAGAGGAGCAGGAAAATCGATGTTTCAGGCAAAAGCCCTTCACCAGGGACACAGTCCTAGCCTATTCAACCTCCCCCTGTAGCTCAAATCCTCCAACCCTGGCAGCTTTCTTGTTAATCTTTTCTGAACCCTTTCAAGTTTCACAACATCTTTCCAATAGGAAGGAGACAGAATTGTACGCAATGTTCCAAAAGTGGCCTAACCAATGTCCTGTACAGCCACACCATGACCTCCCAACTCCTGTACTCAATACTCTGACCAATAAAGGAAAGCATACCAAACGCCTTCTTCACTATCCTATCTAACTGCAACTCCACTTTCAAGGAGCTATGAACCTGCACTCCAAGGTTTCTTTGTTCAGCAACACTCCCTAGGGCCTTTCCATTAAGTGTATAAGTCCTGCTAAGATTTGCTCTCTCAAAATGCAGCACCTCACATTTACCTAAATTAAACTCCATCTGCCACTTCAGCTCATTCGGCCCATCTGATCAAGATCCCGTTGTAACCCAAGGTAAACTTCTTCGCTGTCCACTACACATCCAATTTTTCAATTTCAATTGAAGATTTTATTAACTGCATTTTAATTCCACCAGCTGCAGCTGTGTACCTTACCATATACCTAGACATGCCTCACATAGGTTTTCCACCTACCTTGAGTGGCTGATTCCTTCTTATTATAGCTAGCTCAATGTTTTTTCCACCAGACTGTACTACCTAAAATAAACAAGGACAAACAGCAGGTCATATTCAATAGCAAGACATTAAACATACAGATCAAAAGACTGCCTTCATTTTAGAAAAACACTCATGCATTCCAGAGCTTTAATCAAACACTGAGACGGACCTGAAGAGTGAGATATTTGTCAAAGTTATCTATGGTGTTAAAAGGAGGAATTGGAGAGATAGATGAGTTTAGAGCTGGAGACCCAAGTAGCAAAAATCATGACTTCTGGTGACAAAGCAAAGGGGTCACACAGGTGCAATGGAGAGATGATAGGAGGTGGTTTATATTTGGGGAGGGGGATCGAGAGGCCTTGAGGTTTTGCAGAGGTTAGAGAGAGGGGAGGCCACAAACTCATTTAAACAGGATTACAATTGATAACGTGGGGTTCTGGGGTAGGGTATGAAGGGGGAAGACAACTCCATCAGATATGGGATGAGGGACAAGTTTCTGGTTGATCAGAATGCTGAGGTTGTGAACATAGGAATTCAGCCCAAGGCCATGGGCAAGCAGTAGGAGTGAAAATGCAATGGCTATAGTCTGACATTTGGCGTGACTGGTTCAGTCTTTTTAATATTTAGCTGGAGTAAGTGTTCATTTGTGTTTGTAAATATGTTATTTCTCCTAATTGCAGTGTTTGAAAAGTAGAATATCATTTGGTTATCTAGATGGTCAGAGCTATTTTCCAACTTTACTCGCCTCTCCATTTTTTTTTTTGTTTCTCCCACTGCCTTAACTCTAACTTCGTTCCAATCAGTTAGGAGACTCCGACTTCTGCTGTATACAGATTAAAATCCCTACAGTATAATCAGGGCTTTTACACAATGTTACGCAAATAAGCAAGGCAATTCAGCCCACTGTGTGTCTACTGGTTCTTTCAAAGAGCTGTCCAGTTAGTTTCACTCATTCCTCACCAGTCCTGTAAACCCTCAAATGTCTCCCCATTCCCTTTTAGTGCGAGTACTGAATAGAACATCTTTCAGACATGAGAACATAGGAACAGGAGTAGGCCATTCAGCCCCTTGAGCCTGTTCTGCCATTCAATGAGATCATGGCTCATTTGTCGACTAACCCCATACCCCAGCTTTGGCCCATGTCCCTTAAACACCTTTGCTTAACAAAGATGCATTTATATCAGATTTAAAATGTCCAACTAATCCAGCCATTTGTGGAAGTGTTCCTTTGTGCGTAACATCTCCCCCGTACATTTCTGACCCTATTCCCCAGACTCTGCCCCCCTAGTTCCACAATTTCCAACCAATGGAAATAGTTTCTCTTTATTTACTGTTTTTTCTTGTTAATATCCTGAAGACTTCAATCAGATCACCTTTAAACTTCTGAACTCTGAAGTAAACAGACCTAATTTGTATAGTCTCGCCTCATAACTTAACCCCTTAAGTCCAGGTATCATCCTTGTAAACCTACATTGTACTCCTTCCAAAGTCAACAGATCCTTCCTATGGTGTGATCCCCAGATTTGCTCAGTACTCAAGTGGGGTCCACTCAGATTTTGTATAATTGCAGCATATCTTCACCCTCATATTCCAATCCTCTAAAGGCCAGCATTCCAAGAGCATTGTTGATTACTTCCTGTTTATGACAAGCCCTTTTGGACAGCCACTGTATGCAACTTCATTCCAACCATAACGTACCCCAATCTATCCTTTCGCATTCTAAAATGCATACTCCATTCAAGATCACAACAGTCGTGCACTAGGAGCTGCAGGAGCAAGGTTCTCTAAGACATTAGCACTGATCTTAACGGTTGGACAAGCTTGTAACCAATCTTTTCGAACGGTGACACCTTTCTATCAAGCTGCATGATCCTTTAAGTCCCATCATTTTTGGTGTAGGATTGAAAATGTCTTGCTTGATTCTATTGACTTATGGGATAGACTGTCCCATGTCCCTGTTGGCTGGATCTATCACAGTGAAGACCCATGGTTGAAACACATGACCCCGAGTAAGTGTCATCTTAGAATCAAAAGACAGCCTTCATAAATGTTCTTACAGAAAGTATGTGCTTCCACAACCCCTTAAAGTAAGCTTTGCACAATTAGGTTATTAGACAGAGATCCTCATTTGCTGCATTACAAATGTTCCCTTGCTGCAGTAGTGCATACTCCCTTCGAAGAACAGATACCATTCAGAGCTAACCTATGTTTTCTTCTGTCTCCGAGCTAATTACCCAAATTAAGATTATTGCAGAGTTAGTGAGTATATTGGCCTAGAGACAAAGTGTTTTAAAGGATGTTTTCACCACACACACATCACACCGCTCAGATTCTTTGCAAAACCACTCTACTCTAGAATCATCCTGGCTAGCAAAAGTCTGTTACGGTTAACTATTTGTAACAAAAATGGCCTCCTAAGGCAGTTTTGAAAGTTCAAGGCATTCAATTTTTTCTGCATTGAACTTGTAAGCCGAAACAGGAGGCAGTAATGAGAACAAAATCTCTTTCCTATTCTCAGAAGCAGCATTAAAATGATGATGCAGGGAATGAATAAAAACTGATGTTGCTTGTGTCACACAATGACAAGTAAATATAATAGGAGATGTTCCTTACATTCTCCTGACATTGTCTATTTGGTTGCAGTAAACTGCGTGAAGAACAATGAACGCAAAGTTATTGTAATTGTATTGCACACTCCACCATGAAGGAAAATACATGTCAGACCAATAAATTTTAAATGCCTCAGCAAAACTTTACATCTTAAACAGAGTATAGAAACCACTGTTTACTGACCTACGTGATCAGGTATTCCAACCAGTCAAATTAGAAACCATCCCTTAATTAGATGCTTCCCTACCTAGCATCTGTCTCCACTAAATTATACGAACGCTGATACCTACCCATGAAATAACTTAATTTTCCTCACCCATCCATGTATGTACAACATACCCATGAGATTCCAGACAGCAGGGAAGATCGGGTACAACTTTAAAAAAATAAAACTGCAAAACGTATAGAGTTTTCTACTTGAACAGGTAAGGCAGCTATCCAGTGCATCATTCCCCACGTGCTCAGATGTGTTTTACATTAACATGCTATCTTAAATCATATGTTATAAAGCTCTCTCACCCTCTTTCAACTGTATGCTCTGCTTCAGTCAGTGCTAAACAACGAGAAGAGAATCCCTCTTTGTCAGAGATCAGTCAGGGTGGAAGAATTGACTTCTTGCAGTCATACCAACAGGTGCAGGACCAGTCGCATTGCAATTTGGCCTGACAAGGAAGTAAACCCATCTGAACCGAGTCCGAGAATGTGTGAGGTTGTTAGCAAATCTACTGTCTGGTTACGCTGGTTCAGAGTCTGAAAAACAGTTCTGTGCAGGAACTTTTTTAAAGTTTAATTCTCATTAGTAATTGGACAAATGGGGCAACTGTCCTCAGTATTTGAAGGGAAAAGTAACAAATTCAGCAGACATTGTTTAAAGTTTAAAAAGCCTATTCCACGCTTGCAACTCTGACACATCTGTGGGAATGCACCCATGTCCCATAAGCCCCCACACCACCTCCTGACTTGAATTACATGATAAGCTTGAATAAAGTTAGCAGTCTGACACGTCTGGCAATTTTGCCGTACCAAAGAATGCACAGCATTGACACCATCCTCTCAGACAGAACTGCCCTGCCCCCAACACCACCCTCCTGGTCCTCACCTTCCATCCCATCGCTTCAGGTTGATGGTTTTTCTATCCATCGCATGGACTGTACAGAGTCCTTGGGTAAGACAAAGGGTGGAAGGGTTAGCTTTTTAATCAACAATTTGTGGTGCACGGACATTGCAACCCTGAGCAGCCATTACTCCCAAAATCTTGAACTCCTCACCATCAAATGCTGCCCCTTCTATCTACCAGGGGAATTTACCGCTGCTATACTAACTGCTGTGTGCATTTCGCCACAAGCAAAGCTTGAGGAAGCTGTAGATGTGCTGTACTCCACCACTAACACCCTGGAGACCGAGCACTGTGAGGCCCTGCTTATTGTAACTGGCGACTTCGATCAAGCCAATCTAAGGAAGGTGTTGCCCAAGTACCACCAGAACATTTCCAGCCCCACCAGGGGCCCGAACGTTTTAGACCACTGCTACACTACTGTGAAAGATGCCTAGGGCTCCATCCTCTGCCCTCATTTCGGGAACTCCCACCACAATGCTGTGTTTCTTCCCCCAGTCTACAGGCAAAAACTCAAGCAGAAGACCCCCTCCATGGATACAGGTCCGGTCCTGGGCAGAGGATCAACTCCGGTGCTGTCTGGAGTTGATTGGACCATGTTCGAACAGTTCGCAGGTACCTTGGACGAGTACACCACAGTACGTCACAGACTTTATCAGTAAGTGTGTGGAGGACTGCATACCGAGGGAGTCAACAGGAAACTCTGGATGAATCAGGAATCAGGACACGCATAACCTACTAAAAACCAGGCATGAGGCCTTCAAATCAGGAGACCCATTCAAATACAAGGAATCCAAGCATGACCTTCACAGAGCCATTAAGATAGCCAAGGACCAATACTGATCCAAACTAGACACCCAGACAGATACCCAGCAACTATGGCAAGGACTGAATGACATCACAGGTTCTAATCACCGGTTCTAAAAACAGACAGTGCGAGATAGCAGACGATGTCACACACCTCCCAGATCGTCTCACACCTTCTATGCTCGCTTTGAGCAGAATTTCAGCGGAGAGGTAATACCTATTCCGATAAGCCCTGACGAACCTAGCCATCAGAGGTCAGATCAGTTTTCCTTCGTGTGAATCCAAGGAAAGCGATGAGACTAGGCGGAGTACCAGGCTGTCCACTCAGAGCATGCGCAGATCAACTTAGGTGGTCTTTGTGGACATCTTCAACCTCTCCCTGCAGCAGGCCACTGTCCCTGCCTCTTTCAAAAGGGCCAACACCATCCTTGTGCCTAAGACGACTCATGCAGCATGTCTCAGTGACTGGTGGCCCGAACTTCGGTGGTCATGGCGTTAATCAACTCCAGCATCCCCACTACTCATGACCCAATCCAATTTGCCTATCGGACCAACAGCTCCACATCAGATGACATATCACTTGCCCTTTACTCCTCCCTAGAACATCTTGACACCAAGAACAGCTACGTAAGAATCCTACTCATTGACGACAGCGCAGCCTTCAACACTATTATCCCCTCGAGACTGATTAATCAGTTTAGTGAATCGTGGACTAAGCCCCACTCTCTGTAACTGGATCCTCAGTTTCCTGACCTACAGGCCACAGTGAAGATCGAGGACAATATTTCATTCTCACTAACACAACACTGGAGCCCCCTAGGCATGTGTACTCAGCCCCCTACTGTACTCACTGTATACCCATGACTGTATCACCAAACACCAGACTAATGCCATTTACAAGTTCGCTGATGACACCACCATAGTCAGTCGAAAAACAGACAACCGACAGGAGGTGGAAGACCTGGAAGAATGATGCACTGAGAACAATGTAGCTCTCAATGCCGGCAAAATCAAGGAACTCATTATTGACTTTCTGGGGGACATTACTCATGCCTCCCTACACATTAACAGCACAGAGGTGGAACAAGTGGAGAGTGTCAAGCTCCTGGGAATGGTCACCCACAACAAGCTTTCTTGGACTCTTCATGTGGAAGCACTGGTTACAAAGGCCCAACGTCTCTTCTTCAGACAGCTGAGGAAATTTGGCATGATGGCGAATATCCTTGCCAATGGATGTAGGTTTGCACGCTGAGCTGGAAGGTTCATTTCCAGATATTTTGTCACCCTACTAGGTAACATCTTCAGTGGGCCTCAGGCGAAGCACTGCTGATAATTCCTGCTTTCTTTGTTTGGGTTTCTTTTGGCTGATTCATTTCCTGTGGGGTAGTCATTTCCTGTACATGTTCTCAGGGTGGGATGTAACTCGATGTGATTCTAGATAGAGTTCCGGTTGGAGTGCCATGCTTCTAGGAATTCTCTTGCATGTCTCTGTTTGACTTGTCCGAGGATGGATGTGTTGTCCCAGTCGAAGTGTTGTGCTTCCTTATCCATATGTGAGGATACTAGTGAGAGAGGGTCATGTCTTTTTGTGGCTAGTTGGAGTTTGTGTATCCTGCTGCCTAGTTTTCTGGCTGTTTGTCCAATGTAGTGTTTGTTACAGTTCTTGCACGGTATTTTGTAAATAACAATAGTTTAGCTTGTTGTCTGTATATGGTCTTTCAAGTTCATTTAGCTGCTGTTTTGGTGGTTTTATGGGCTACCATGATACCAAGGGGTCTGAGTAGTCTGGCAGACTAGAGTAGAGTGGAAAAAGTGAGGACTGCAGATGCTGGAAATCAGAGCTGAAAATGTGTTGCTGGAAAAGCGCAGCAGGTCAGGCAGCATCCAAGGAACACATTTTCAGACTAGAGTGCCAGACTACTCAGACCCCTTGGTATCATGGTAGCCCACAAACCCACCAACACACTAAAACAGCAGCTAATGAACTTGAAAGACCCAATACAGACAAGCAAAACAAATGTTGTTTACAAAATACCCTGCAAGGACTGTAACAAACACTACATTGGACAAACAGGCAGAAAACTAGGCAGCAGGATACACAAACTCCAACTAGCCACAAAAAGACATGACCCTCTCTCACTAGTATCCTTACATACGGATAAGGAAGGACACCATTTCGACTGGGACAACACATCCATCGGAGGACAAGCCAAATAAACACACGCACGATAATTCCTAGAAGCATGGCATTCCAACCAGAACTCTTTCAAGAAACACATCAAGTTAGACCCCATCTACCACCCCTGAGAAAAAGAACAGGAAGTGACTTTATCACAGGAAATGACTTCACCAACACAAAGAAACCGAAACATATAAATAGAAAGCAGGAATTATCAGCAGTGCTTCACCTGAGGTCCACTGAAGGTGTTACCTAATATAGTGACGAAACGTCTGGAAGTGAACCTTCCAGCTCAGCGAGCAAATCTACCTCAAACTGAGCTACAAGTCTTCTCAAAACTCACGAAGACCCTTGTCAATTTTTATGGGTGTGCCATCGAGAGCATTCTGTCTGGATGTATCACTACCTGGTACGGCAACTGTACCATTCAAGATCGGAGACGGTTACAGAGAGTGGTGAACACGGCCTGGTCAATCACAAAGGCCAACCTCCCATCTATAGAATCCATCTACCAGGCCCGCTGTCAAGGAAAGGCCGCCAGCATTCTCAAAGATCCATCCCACCCTGGCAATGGTTTTCTACAACCTCTACCATCGGGGAGAAGGTACAGAAGCCTGAACACACACACCAGCCGGTTTCGTAACAGTTTCTACCCCACTGTTGTTAGAATACTGAAAACCCCAAGGCCTTTTATTCACATTTAAGGAGCAAGAGGGTAACTTGGGAAAGGGTTGGCCCACTCAAGCACAAAGGAGGAAAGATATGCATGGAGACAAAACATGGTTGAGATTCTTAATGAGTACTTTGCATCGGTAACCACTGAGGAAAGGGACATGGCGGATGTTGAGGTTAGGGACAGATGTTTTGATTACTCTAGGTCAAGGAGGCATAAGGAGGAAAGAAGTGTTGTGTATTCTAAAAGGCACTAAGGTAGACAAGTTTCCAGGTCCGGATGGGATCTATTCTAGGTTACTGAGGGAAGCAAGAGAAAAATAGCTGGGGCTTTAACAGATATCTTTGCAGCATCCTTGAAAATGAGGGAGCTCCCAGAGGACTGAATAATTGCTAATATTGTCCCCTTGTTTCAGGAGGATAGCAGGGATAATCCAGGTAATTACAGACCCATGAGCCTGATGTCAGTGGTAGGGAAGCTACTGGAGAAGATACTAAGGGACAGGATATATACCCAGTTGGAAGAAAATTGTCTTATCAGCGTTGGGCAGCATGGTTTTGTGTAGGGAAGGTCATGCCTTACGGATCTAATAGAATTCTTTGAAGAGGTGACAAAGTTGATTGATGAATGAAGGGATGTAGATGTCATATACATGGTCTTTAGTAAGGCTAAACCTTGGATAAGGTTTCTCATGCTTGGCTGATGAAGGTGAAATCGCATGGGGTCCAGGGTGTTCTAGCTAGATGGATAGAGAACTGGTTGAGAAACAGGAGACAGAGTATGAGTGGAAGGAACCTTCTAAAAATGGAGACCTGTGACCAGTGGTGTCCCACAGGGATCTGTGCTGGGATCACTGTTGTTTGTGATATACAGCAATGATTTGGAGGAAAGTGTAGGCTGCCTCAATAGCAAGTTTGCAGATGATACTAAGATTTGTGGAGTAGCAGAGAGTGAAGGGCAGAATATAGATAGATTGGAGAGTTGGGCAGAGAAATAGCAGATGGAATTCAATCTGGACAAATGCAAGGTAATGCATTTTGGAAGATGAGATTCCAGAGCGAACTATACAATAAATGGAAAAGTCCTGGGGAAAAATGATGTTCAGAGTGATCTAGATTTTCAGGTCCATTGTTCCCTCAAGGTGGTAATGCAGGTTAGTAGTGTGGTCAAGGCAGCATATGGCACGCTTTCCTTCACTGGACGGAGTATTGAGTACAAGAGTTGGCAGGTCATGTTACAGTTGTATAGGACTTTGGTTCAAGTAAAAAATGAGGTCTGCAGATGCTGGAGATCACAGCTGCAAATGTGTTGCTGGTCAAAGCACAGCAGGCCAGGCAGCATCTCAGGAATAGAGAATTCGACATTTCGATGAAGGGCTTATGCTCGAAACGTCGAATTCTCTATTCCTGAGATGCTGCCTGGCCTGCTGTGCTTTGACCAGCAACACATTTGCAGCTAGGACTTTGGTTCAGCCCTGTGTACAGTTCAGGTCGCCACATTACCAAAAGGATGATGTGGGTGCTTTGGAGAGGGTGCAGAGGAGGTTCACCGGGATGTTGCCTGGTATGGAGGGTGCTAGCTATGAAGACAGATCGAGTACATTCGGATTATTTGCATTGGAAAAAATGTAGGTGGGGGGGGGGGGGGGGGACCTGTTTGAGGCCTACAAAATCATGAAAGGCATAAACAGGGTGTATAGAAAGAAGCGTTTTCCCCAGACTGGAGGACTCAGTTACTTGGGGTCACGAGTTCAAAGTGAGGGGGGAAACATTTAGGGGAGTTATACATGGAAAGTTCTCCACGCAGAGGGTAGTGGGTGCCTGGGATGTGTTGCCAGCGGAGGTGGTGGGGCGGAAACAATAGCATCATTTAAGATGTATCTAGACAGATACATGAATGGGCAAGGAGCAGAGGGATACAGATCCTTAGAAAACAGGCAGCATGTTTAGAATTAGGATTTGGATCAGCACAGGCTTGGAGGGCCGAAGGGCCTGTTCCTGTTCTGTAACGTTCTTTGAGGGTTCTTTGTTCGATCACAACCAGTGCCACTGCATACAGCAGGAATAAATCCAATTTAATTTCAATTATACGATTCCTTTCATCCATAGTTGCTGAAATGTGTGTTCCATGATTCAGTTCCTCATTGCTTGGGTCACTGCTTGATACTGACTGAACATAGTGCAAAAAAAGTGTGGTGCTGGAAAAGCACAGTAGGTCCGGCAACGTCCAAAGAAGAGAGTCAACATTTCGGGCATAAGTATTTCATCAGCACCACATTTTTCGACTCTGATCTGCAGCCCTCACTTTCTCCTGAGTGAACAGTGCCCCATTTGGTTTTAAGAATTGACACGTAGGGAGAGATTGGATTGTTTAGAATTATATTTGATGGAGTTTAGAAGCAGGAGGAGGATCTCGTAGAAATTTATAAAATTCTAATTGCAATTGACAGGGCAAACATAGGATGTTCTTGATGAGTGGGGAAAGCAGAAACGGAGTGAGGAGCCTGTGGAATTCACTCCCACAGAAAGCAGTCAAGGACAAAACACTATGATTTGAAGAAGTTGTTGGAAGGATGGAGGGGGAAGAGAAAGCAGGAGCAGGAGGTTGAGTCAGATGTTCAGCCACGATCACAATAAAAGTGCAGCAGGCTTGAGGGGCTGAATGGCTGACTCGCACTCCTATTTTCTATGTTTCTAATCTAGGACATTTTGCCGATGGAAAGGATAGCTCCTTTTATAAACAGGATGTGGTCTCAGCCATAACACTTCACTCACTTCTAGTAAAGCCTTAATCGCCAGCTTGATGGTGTCATTGTCTGTTGCAATCGCTTCGTCAGTGTAGTTCTTTTCAAGGAATTCTCGAACCGTCTTGGCACTGCGACCAATTGCATTTGCCTGTACATACAACAATGACATTGTCAGTCACTTGGAAGTACAGAACTTAAACCTTGCTAAAAAAGGAGACAGAAGCTGAAGCTGTTCATCTTGTATTCATCAGGACCAATGCTACCTCTGAGCCACGTGGTTGTTTCAAAGTTTCATCTACACAATGTGCCAACATGCTGATGTCAGGTTTCAGGCTTCACAAGTCAATGCCACGTATGGACCAGAGGTTCACGTGCCAACAGGAAAAATTCGAGGGAATATGATACATCAAACAGACTAGAACAAAGGGACACTAGTTAATGCAGGGCAAGAAGAGGATGCTGACTGGTTGGGCTGTCATTGATGTGGAGATGCAGCAAGAACTGAGACCAGGCAGGAAGATTCTGATTGGCCAGGTTACTGCCATGATAATGCAGCAGAGATTAGCAGTAATTTTGCATCAGGCAGATTAAGGGAGACTCAAAAGCAGTTAAATGCATTAAGAATAATGGGAAGATCTTACGGAAACATAATATTATGAAGGGTATAGACAGGGAGGTTCCTTTTACTGGTGGATGAAACTACAACTAGGGGGTATAGCCTCAAAACATAGGGGGAGCAAATTTAGGACTGAGTTGAGGAGGAACTTTTTATCCAACGGGTTATGAATCTGTAGAATTCCCTGCCCAATGATGCAGTTGAAACTACCTCATTGAATGTTTAAGTCAAAGACAGATAATTCCTTTACTGTTCATAAATCTAAGGGTAGTGGTGAGTGGGTGGTACGTAAAGCCATGATCTGATTGAATAGTGGAGCAGGCTCGAAAGACCAGCTAGCCTACTCCAGCTATTTCTCGTGGAAGTGCTTACTTTATTATAAAGCTCTTTGGGAAGTTGAGGGGTCATAAAAGATGTTATAGAAATCAGTTGCTTTCGTTTCATTGCTGCATGATTTCCATACTTTTGGCCAAGTCTCAGTAGATGAAAGGGCAGGGGAATAAACTAGAGAATGAAAAAACAGAAAGAACTTTTTTTTTTAGAAGCAAGACAAGGTATAAAAGAGAAACAACTACCTTCCAAGCTTGATAGGTTCCAGATGGATCAGTCTGGTACAACCGCGGTGTGCCATCATAATCAAACCCCACGATCAAAGCAGAAATTCCAAATGGTCTGCGCCCATTGCTTTGGGTGTAACGCTAAACAAAACATTGAAGTATATGATTCACCAAACAATTCAATTTCTTAATTCTTTTGCACTGCTTAAGATCAACCCATAAAACCACTGGAGCAACACGTTTCACTGCTCCGACTAGCGCAGGGAGGGGAACTTGTGAAGAGTTAAATGCACCAATATTTAAACTTACTCAAGCAGAGGTCAAATGAAAATAATTCAACACTGTAGCAAGACACTAGAACAATCAATTATTCCCTCTGACTACTTCATCTGCAAAAACATGTTTAAGCGAGGAGTACAAGTTAGCCAGGAAGGACCTAAAGAGAGGGCTAAGAGGAACCAGGAGGGGACATGAGAAGTCACTGGCAGATAGGATCAAGGAAAGCCCTAAGGCCTTCTATAGGTATATCAGGAAGAAAAGAATGACTAGAGTAAGATTAGGGCCAAATCAAGGATAGTAGTGGGAAGTTGTGCGTGGAGTCAGGAGAGATAGGGGAAGCGCTTAATGAATAGTTTTTGTCAGCATTCACACTAGGAAAAAACAATGTTGTCAAGGAGAATACGGAGATACACGCTAGTAGACTAGATGGGTTTGTGGTTCACAAGGATGCGAAATTATCTATTTTCAAACTTATCAGAATTGCTAAGTCCCCTGGGCCAGATGAGATTTATCCTAGGATTCTCTAGGAAGCCTTAGAGGAGATTGCAGAGCCTTTGACTTTTATCTTTAGGTCGTCATTGTCTACAGGAATAGTGCCAGTAGACTGAAGGAGAGCAAATGTTGTTTCCTTGTTCAAGAAGGGGAGTACACACAACCCTGGTAATTATAGACCAGTGAGCCATACCTTGGTTATGGGTAAAGTGTTGGAAAGGGTCATAAGAAATAGGATTTATAATCATCTAGAAAGGAATAAATTGATTCGGGATAGTCAACATGGTTTTGTGAAGGGTAGGTCGTGTCTCACTGACCGTACTGAGTTCTTTGAGATGGTGACCAAACAGGTGGATGAGGGTAAAGCGGTTGATGTGGTGTAAATGGATTTCTGTAAAGCGTTTGATAAGGTGCCCCACGGGTTGAGAGAGATTTAGCAGTTTGGATCAGAAATTGGCGAGCTGAAAGAAGACAGAGGATGGTGGTTGATGGGAAATGTTCATCCTGGAGTTCAGTTACTAGTGGGGTACCACAAGGACCTGTTTTGGGTCCACTGCAGTTTGTCATGTTTCTAAATGACCTGGATGAAGGCATAGAAGGATGGGTTAGTAAATTGGCAGATGACACCAGAGTTGGTAGAGTTGTGGATAGTGCCGAACGATGTTGTAAATTACAAAGGGACATAGATAAGCTGCAGAGCTGGGCTGAGAGGTGGCAAGTGGAGTTCAATGCAGAAAAGTGTGAGGTGATTCACTTTGGAAGGAGTAACACAAATGCAGGATATTGTGCCAATTGTAAGATTCTTGATAGTGTAGAGAGCAGAGAGATCTCTGTGTCCATGTACACAGATCCCTGAAAGTTGCACACCCAGGTTGATAAGGTGATTAAGAATGCATACGGTGTTAGTTTTTGTTAGTAGAGGGATTGAGCTTCGGAACCATGAGGTCATGCTGCAGCTGTACAAAACTCTGGTGCAGCTGCACTTGGAGTACTGCATGCAGTTCTGGTCACCGCATTATAGGAAGGATGTGGAAGCTTTGGAAAGGGTTCAGAGATTTACTAGGATGTTGCCTGGTATGGAGGGAAGGTCTTATGAGGAAAGGCTGAGGGACTTGAGGCTGTTTGCATATGAGAAGAAGATTGAGAATGACTTAATTGAGATGTACAAGATAATCAGAGTTAGATAGAGTAGACAGTGAGAATCTTTATCCTCAGATGGTGATGGCTAGCATGAAGGGACATAGCTTTAAACTGAGGGGTGATAAATATAGGACAGAAATCAGAAGTAGTTTATTCACTCAGTGGTAGGGGTGTGGAACTCGCCAACTTTAAGGGCATGTAAATGGTCATTGGATAGACATATGGTCAAAAATAGAATAGTGTAGGTTAGATAAGCTTAGGATTGGTTCAGTGCTTTGTAATGTTCTATGTACTTTCATGGGATGTTATCACAGGCAAGACGTGCGTTTGTCGGTCATCCCCAATTCCCTTGAACTGAGTGGCCGACGAGGGCAATTTCTGGGGCAGTTAAGAGTCAACCCCATTGCTGTGTGATAGAGTGAGCTGGATGTCAGATGTGACAGGCGGAGATGATGAAAGGAAATTGCATGGTCATTCCTTGAAAATAAACAGAGGTCTACGGGGGATAGTTGGGGGCAGATGGCTAACTAGATTGCACCACCTAGGGGCTGGCATGTAATCTATGGGCTGAATGGCCCCCTTCTATGCTGAAATGTGACTCCCTTCAGTGTCTATTTGTTCAGGTGTTTTAAGTATTGCCTCCTTCAGAAATTCACCAAGTGTTCTACATGCAGGAGACAGCAGGTTTGCTTAGTTATCAAGAACTACTCTCGTCCCATTGGAGGATAAGATCAAATTTAATTTAAGCTGGTATGGAAGAAAGGCTAATGAATGCTTACCTGCTTCAGAGTCGCAATGTAACGTGTTATGTACTCCACAGTCACTGGATCCTCTACGGTAAGTTTGTGGCTCTGACATTCCACCCGGGCTCGGTTAATCACTATTCGAGCATCAGCTGTTAGACCTGAAATTGAAATTAATCAGACAAGCAAAGTTCCTTGGTCGTGTTGGAGCTCCGAAATGTCGCTCTAAAGCTCACACACAGGATCTTTTTCTTGTGATTTCTATGTTGAGTGAATTGAAAATGGGTCACTAAATCACAAATGCCAGTCGACTTGAATACTGCCACTGAAAAGATTCAATCGCATCAATAAATGAAGAACTTAGAGTCAGACCAAGCAACCAGAAAATCCAAAGTCAGAGTTTATAAATTCAGTGAATTGCACCTAACATGAACAAATGTTTTGAAAATCAACGTTTCCAAATTTCTTCCAATACCTTTTGAGGAAAAGTTTTAGAATACATTAAAGCAAAAGGTGATCATTGTTAAGGAGGTGAACATTATTGAATACAGACAGCAATGCAGAATAATCAAATCAGCCATGATCTTAGCAAATGGCAGAATAGGCTTGAGGAGTTGATTCCTGCTTTTAACTGATATAGTTGTATGTTCTTCTCCTACATATATAGTTTATAGGCCCTTCTTCCTCACTGTCAACCACCTGTCCAATGTTTTGGTCATCCCCCTCACTTTCTAATTTTTATTTTTCATTTGTTCATGGGATGTGGACATTGCTGACCAGGCCAGTTATTTGTTGTCCATCGTTAAGGGCAGTTGAGAGTCGCCCTCTTTGCTGAGAGTCACATGTAAGCCAGACTAGGCAAGGATGGCAGATTCCTTCCCTAAATGACATCAGTGAGCCAGATAAGGTTTTTTTTGATAATCTGCAATGGTTTTATGTTCATCAGACTCTTAATTCCAGATTTTGTTTTTGAAATCAAATTTGAATTCCACCATCTGCTGTGTGGGATTTGAACCTAGGTCCCCAGATCATTATCTGGGCCTCTAGATTAATCACCTCTCCAAGGCACCCAGCACTTATCCCCATGGTATGCCACTGGACATTGATCTCTAGTCACATAAACTGCCTTTTTGCACCACCCTCTGTCTCCTACCATTAAGCCAATTTTGGATCCAACCTACCAAGCCCAGATGCTTTTACCTTCTTCACCAGTGTCCCATGTGACACTTTGTCAAAGGCTTTGCTATCCTGCAGTTAGTGTTGGTTCCCTATTCTGACTGAGGAAGAACTGAGTTTGTTGACTTTCCTCAACACACCCACTCCCACATTCCTGTGGAACTGTTGCTGAAACCTTTCCACAGCTGTCAATGGAGCAGGAGAATCAATGCTTCAGGCATAAGCCCTTCATCAGGTCATTCTTGATGAAGGGCTTCTGCCCAAATGTTGATTCCCCTGCTCCTCAGATGCTGAGCTTTTCCAGCAACACACTCTCGACTCTGATCTCCAGCGTCTGCAGTCCTCACTTTCTCCACAGCTGTCAACACCTTCAACACTGATTGAAATCAGAATTATTTCTCTGGGGAAAAGATGACACTGTTAGAGATACAGCAACAGCAGTAGACCATTCAGCCCCTTGAGCCTGTTTCACCAAGGCTGATCTATGGCCTAATTCCTTAAGCCTGCCTTTAGCCCATGTCCCTTAACATCTCTGCTTCACAAAAATTTATTTCAAATTAAAAATTAACAACTGATCTAACATCAACTGCCACTTGTGGAAGAGAGTTCCAAACATCCACCACCCTTCCAAGTAAGAAGTGCTTCCTAACATCTCTTCTGGATTGTCTGGCCCTATTTCTCAGATTATACCCCCTGGTTCTAGAATCCCCAACCAGTAGAAATAGTTTTTCTCTATCTACCCTGACTTGGAGGAGCTGGTGTTGAACTGGAGTGTACAAAGTTAAAAATCACAACACCAGGTTATAGTCCAAAAGGTTTAATTGAAAGCACTAGCTTCATGGAGGAGCAGCGCTCCAAAAGCTAGTGCATCCAAATAAACCAGTTGGACTATAAATCTGGTGTTGAGATTTTTAACTTTATCTACCCTGACTTTTCCTGTCAATATCTTAAAATTATCAATTGGATCACCCCATAAATTTCCAAATTCTGGAGAAAACAGATGACAACAACAGTTAGAGCTGAAGGCTTTTGTACAGTCACAGTGAAAAACAATTTATCAATGGATATTTCCTACACTTTGTTTTCCAAAAATGGCAGAAAAAGTATAAACAATCATAAGAAACATCTAAGACAATTAAGTTGCATTAAAAAAGCTCTAGAAGAAAATTCCAAAGCATACCTGCGAATGCCATGCAGACATGGTCATCGAGTGCGCAGATTTTTCTCACTGTTCTCTCCTCCTGAAGTTTTGCAACAGACTTTTTCTCCACACCTAGAACAACTATGTCTTTACCTCGAATCCCAACCTTCAAGACAGGCAGAATAAGCACACCAAGTAAGGAACTGAAAGAAAACAATATCTCATAGGGCTGTATGAAGATTGCAGACTTGGCTGGCATTGGAAATACTTGCCTTCATTAGTCAAGACATTGAAGACAAGAGCAAGGAGGTTATGTTGGAACTGTACACAAGGCTTGTTGGGCCACTGCTGCAGTACGGAGTGTAGATCTGGTCAGCACATTATGTGATTGACCTAGACAAGGTACAGAGGAGATTCACCAGGATGTTGCCTGGGCTGGAGCGATTCAACTATAAAGAGAGGCAAGATAAGGTGAGGCTTTTCCTTAAAACAGAGAAGGCGGAGGGCAGGATCTGATTGAAGTGTCCAAGGTTTGAAGGACGTAGACAGCATAGATAGGGAGAAACACTCCCCCTTAGTAGAGAGATTAATAATCAGAAGGCACAATTTTATGCTAAGGAGCAGGGCCTGCAGAGGGGTTTGAGGAAAAAAATTCACTCAGAGGGTTGTAGGTATTTGGAACTCTCTCTTTAAAGGATGGTATGGCCAGGAACCCTCGAGTCATTTAAGTAATATTGAGATGAAAACTTGAAATGCCACAGTCACAAGTCCATAGAAAATGGAATGATTTGGAAATGCCGGTGTTGGACTGGGGTGGACAAAGTTAAAAATCAACTCCAGGTTGTGGTTCAACAGGTTTATTTGGAAGAACTAACTTTTGGTGAACTTGCAGCGTGGGTTGGTACATGGGATTTCGATGTTGTGGCTATTACGGAGACATGGGTAGAACAGGAACAGGATTGGCTGTTGCAGGTTCCAGGGTTTAAATGTTTTAGTAGGGTCAGAGGTGGGGGTAAAAGAGGGGGAGGTGTGGCACTGCTTGTCAAAGATAGTTTTACAGCGGTGGAAAGGACGATGGATGAAGACTCGCCATCTGAGGTAGTTTGGGCTGAGCTTAGAAATAGGAAAGGTGAGGTCACCCCTGTTAGGAGTTTTCTACAGGCCTCCTAATAGTCCTAGAGACGTAGAAGAAAGGATTGCGAGAATGATTCAGGAGAAGAGTGAAAGTAATAGGGTGGTTGTTATGGGGGACTTCAACTTTCCAGATATTGACTGGGAGAGCTATAGCTCGAGTACGTTAGATGGGTCGGTGTTTGTCCAATGTGTGCAGGAGGGTTTCCTGACACAATATGTAGACAGGCCAACAAGAGGTGAGGCCATACTGGATTTGGTTCTGGGCAACGAACCAGGCCAGGTGTTAGAATTGGACGTAGGTGAGCACTTTGGGGACAGTGACCACAATTCGGTGACTTCTACTCTAGTGATGGAGAGGGATAAGTGTGCACTACAGGGCAAGAGTTATAGCTGGGGGCAGGGAAATTATGATGCGGTGAGGCATGACTTAGGATGCGTGGCTTGGAAAAGTAGGCTTCAAGGGAAGGGCACAATCGATATGTGTTGCTTGTTCAAGGAGCAACTATTGAGTGTCCTTGATAGGTATGTCCCTGTCAGGCAGGGAGGAAAGGGTCATGTGAGGGAGCCATGGTTTAATAAGGAATTGGAATCCCTGGTTAAAAGGAAGAGGGCAGCCTATGTAAAGATGAAGCGTGAAGGTTCAATTGGGGCGATTGAGAGTTATAAGGTAGCCAGGAAGGATCTAAAGAGAGAGCTAAGAGCAGCAAGGAGGGGACATGAAAAGTCCTTGGTTGGTAGGATTAGGGAAAACCCAAAGGCTTTCTATAGGTATGTCAGGAATAAAAGAATGACTAGGGTAGGAATAGGTCCAGTCAAAGATAGTAGTGGGAAGTTGCGTGTGGAGGCTGAAGAAATTGGGGAGACACTGAATGAATACTTTTCGTCAGTATTCACTCAGGAACAAGACATTGTTGCCGATGTGAATATTGAGTCACAATTAATTAGAATGGATGGCTTTGAGGTATGTGGGGAAGAGGTGTTGGAAATTCTGGAAAGGGTGAAAATAGATAAGTTCCCTGGGCCTGATGGCATTTATCCTAGGATTCTCTGGGAAGAAAGGGAGGAGATTGCAGAGCCATTGGCCTTGATTTTTATGTCCTCGTTGTCTACAGGAATAGTGCCAGAAGACTGGAGGATAGCAAATGTGGTTCCCTCGTTCAAGAAGGGGAGTAGGGATAACCCTAGTAACTATAGGCCGGTGACTCTCAATTCTGTTGTGAGCAAAGTCTTAGAGAGAATTGTAAGGGATAGGATTTATGAACATCTGGATAGGAATAATGTGATCAAGGATAGTCAGCATGGTTTTGTGAAGGGCAGGTCGTGCCTCACAAACCTTATTGAATTCTTTGAGAAGGTAACTAAGGAGGTGGACGAGGGTAAAGCGGTAGATGTGGTGTCTATGGATTTTAGTAAGGCGTTTGATAAGGTTCCCCATGGTAGGCTACTGCAAAAAATACGGAGGTATGGCATTGAGGGGGAGTTGGGGGTTTGGATTAGGAATTGGCTGGCTGGAAGAAGACAGTGGTTGTAGTGCATGGTAAAGGTTTATCTTGGAACACTAGTGGTGTTCTGCAAGGATCTGTTTGGAACCATTACTGTTTGTCATTTTTATAAATGTCCTGGAGGAAGAGCTAGACGGTTGGGTGAGCAAGTTTGCGGATGATATGAAAATCGGTGGAGTTGTTGACAGTGAGGAAGGATGTGGTAGGTTACAGCGGGATATAGATAAGCTGCAGAGCTGGGCAGAAAGGTGGCAAATGGAGTTCAATGTAGCTAAGTGTGAAGTGATTCACTTTGGTAAGAGTAACAAGAAGATGGGGTATTGGGCTAATGGTCGGATACTTGGGAGTGTGGATGAGCAGAGGGATCTTGGTGTCCATGCACATAGATCTTTGAAAGTTGCCACCCAGATAAATAGTGCTGTGAAGAAGGCATATGGCGTACTGGCTTTTATTGGTAGAGGAATTGAGTTCCGGAGTCCTGAGGTCATGTTGCAGTTGTATAAGACTCTGGTGCGGCCGCATCTGGAGTATTGTGCGCAGTTTTGGTCGCCATACTATAGGAAGGATGTGGAGGCACTGGAACGGGTGCAGAGGAGGTTTACCAGGATGTTGCCTGGTATGGTAGGAAGATCATATGAGGAAAGGCTGAGGCACTTGGGACTGTTTTCGTTGGAGAAAAGAAGGTTTAGGGGTGACTTGATAGAGGTGTACAAGA